>NC_046637.1:692500-892500 GCF_900324485.2 Mastacembelus armatus | reverse complement strand
AGCTGGATCACTAGACAGACAAACAATCACATATAGCTGCAGCCACATAATAAGGAAAGCTCTTTAAATCCAGTCCTTTGCCAATGCTCCCTGTGTTATGCTCACCATGCAGTGAAGAAGCATACAAACAGCTGCAGTGGTCCATTAATGGCCCATTAAAATGCGCTGATGCAATTTGTTTTGCTCTGTATTTATGCACGGTGTTTCCAGAAGCTCTCGCTGTCACATATTTTCACAACTGTGTGTTTCCAAGTTGAGCCAAAATCTTCTAAATTGGACACTTGAGCAGCTCTACAGGGGCAGCTGCAGTTAAGTGCCTTGTTCCAGGACTCCTTCAGTGGTATTTGGAGCAGGGGCAAGAATATTTTCACTCAGTTTACACGACAAATTCACTGCACATGGCAACTTTCTAGATATACCATACAGTCAGTGGTTAGTTTAATAGGAACCCCCATATCAGACCCAATCAGTTTAATAGGAACCCCCATGTCAGACCCAATCAGTTTAATAGGAACCCCCATGTCAGACCCAGTCAGTTTATTAGGAACCCCTGCGTCAGACCCAGTCAGTTTGTTAGGGACTCCTGTGTCAGACTGAGTCAGTCTAATCCAACAGTCCTGCAGTAAATCCTCATTCCTGAAGGTGACGGGTCAATTCAGTTTGGGTCCAGAGCTAAATTTATGACACATGGAACCTTGTGGACCCTCAGTGCTGTACAGACGGGGATGAGCAACCGTGACATTTTGTGCTTCATAGGCTGTTTAATCCTTATTTTCATTGACAGGATGGTGGTGGAGAGAAAAGAACCTGGGGTTGTGTCAGGAATCAATTTAACAGTCATGGACGTCCTCGCTTTGATTTCCACTGTCAAGGGCAACATGAGATGAAAGTAGGCAGGAAATGTGAGTTTTCATTCATTTAATAAAACGAAATAACCTTTACAAACATCAGTGGGTCAAAGTGACCAACACACGTTGTGTCTTCCAGGTGTTCCTCCCCACTGACATCCTGTTATTTGCTTCATTTTTGCATTATGACCAGAAACTTTCTATAAGCTGGTCAAACATCATCCATTGACTATTAGAATTGATAGTGTGTTTAATAATAACACATTATCAATTAAATGTACTGTATGTCTGTTTTAGCGTCAGCCTTAGCATTACCTGCCAACTTTATAGCTGACTGTCATCCAGGTACAGTTTTTGTGGCTGTATTTCCATATCCAAAGATGGCTCTAAAGCAGTGTAAATAATGTTTATCAAGGGTCATGAAATCCAAAAGCAAGTGGTTCAGATACAGAGATCAGATGGTCTCGGTGTCAGCGATGGACGCTCAGATGAAAACGCCAGACTACCACAAATCATCAGCGTGTCCTCAGCTCGTTAAGACGCACGACGGGTGCGACTGAAAGTCTGCCCCCACCCTGTCACCCAGCGTGGAGCCGTGAGGTGTCGGGGCACAGAAACAAACATGGTCACATGAACATAATGTTCGATCTGTCCCATTAAAACTGGGCATAATGTCATTTACCAGTGTGCAATAATCAGAGCCAGAAATGTTTGTTTTTTAAATGGGTTTCACAGTCAGACTCAGCATTGAATCTGATCTGCCTGTGTCAAAGTCAAATCCTTATTGTGTGCGTCATGACCTCTGGAGATAAATGATATATGAATATGTAAGGGTCCATTTATATGACACGTCTCATGCCTTAAGAACTGGGATAAAGACAACAAAGAAAACATCTTGACCATTTTTGAACTTTCATGTCTTCCCAGCATCAACAGACTCCAACTTTGCACTTTCAGCTCAACAGCACTGTTATACTGCAATTTCAGCATATTAGGGCCTGAGTGTTTTCCATCGACCAAGACAATCTGAGCAGAAGAAATGTCAGCTGTTGTTTTGGGCTCAATAAGAGTTAATGCTTCTGAAAACCAGGCTGACTCACAGCCCTCGGTTCCTGCTCCATGACAAAGAACAAACCAAAACTACAGTTGTTAATTTCATCTTTTATGTGTGTTAAAAGGTTATGAAAACTGGAAAAGGAAGGTGCTCTCGCTATAGTTTGAGCATTGGAACTGTTTCTGTGTTAAATGCTACACAGAATAATATGTTGTAGTTTATAATACACAGCAAGTCAGACTGGAAAACTTCATTTTGAGGGATAAAGCTCATTTTTTATGTTTGTTATGTGAACAAACAAACCAAAACAGCTTATGCCCCAATATCAAAGAACTGCAGTAAAAAAACACCTGAAAGTGCTGGGAGACATTTTCCACATTTATTACATTAAACATGGACTGAAGCAACTCGACAATAACTCAGCAAACCTCTGAGAGGTCAGTGCTCAGGCTCAGGGACAATTTCATGTTCACTCTGCTGAGTAGAATAAACACAGGCCATGTTCATTGTAATGAAGGACTCTGTCATTGTGGACAGTGTTGAAAGTCCTCGTGACGTTGTGGATAATAGCGAGGCTGCAGGAGACTAGCTGAATTGTTTTCTGAATTACTTTCCCTGGGATGGATAGTCAATTTATTTTCAATTTAAAGTCCTGCTCCTTGACGTCTCTGCCCGACCATCAGACTCCGCGTGGTCCCCGTTTCTCCCAGGCCCGGTGCACGCCAGCGGCACACCATAGGCAGCGGTTGAATGCAGACCTTGTGGCCGCTGAGGGTTGTAAATCAACGTGCCTGCAAAAAGAGCTATAATAGTGAAGCCTTTGTGGTTGGAGCTATTTCCTCAAACAAACTGTCAAAAAGTCCAATCGTGCTCCTGTCACGAGATTGTTCCATTAAGGGGAGAAAGAGACTCAGTCAGCTGAAGTCAGATCTGCTAATGTTTGTGACAGTTCTAGAGAGGACTAATCGTCTGTCGCAGGCCTGACTCTAAACAACTCTGGCTTTTTTGTTCCATTTGTCAAACACATTTTTACCTGCTTGTCATTTAGGAAGATATTACCAAACTGACAACGTATGTGCCTTTCAGTATATAACAAATCTAAAACAAATCACAGAGAAGCATTTAAGTATATAGCTACACTACAGAGCTAAGGCGAAGAGTGCACAGACCTAAAATCATTCACAGAAACACCCAGACCACAGGTTTCACTGTGGGATGATGGGTTACTGAGGACATTTCCAACACCATGCAGTGTGTCATAAGTGAAGCTGCCACACATCAGTAACCACTGCACTGTAATAGCGTCAGAAAGTACTGCAGTGCACAGCACAACACATTCTGAAAGAGTTCAGCACTGGGCTTTTCCTGCATTTTGTTTTCTGTTGTAGCAGCTGGTTCAGACCAGACTAAGAACCACAACACAAACGGAATAACATCAGAAAGAGCTGGACATCACCACTTCACACACATGTGCCTGCATGTCATTAATCTTTGGTTTTCTGCTTCTCTGAAACAGGATCAAGCTCTCAGGCTTGGAAGCAAAGAGAACTTCTGAAAAAACCCTCCAACATAATGACACAAAGGCAAATTGTGTGCAGAGCCCACTCCTGTGTGTCTGTATTCAGAGGCTGTATCTGAGAAGTGGAGCAGAAGAACAGGGTATCCAGGGAACATGGAGTCGGTGTTAAGTGTACAGTCAAGCAGCCTGAGAATTGATCCTGCTCCGGGGCTTCTATTCTGAGAAGTAGTCCTATTCTTGGGTTTACCAAGTGTAGTTCTATTCTGAGAGGCTTTATAAAGCACCAACCCTTCCTCTTAATCACAGGTGTCCTACATAAGCCCTGCGATTATCACTCAGCCTTTGTACACTTTCACAAAAAGCTGTCATCGCTGCTTGTGTGCAGAGACCCAAACAGACTTTAACTGTGTGTAGGTTCTATTTTAGCTCAAACAAGGAAGTTGACTGTTTGTGACGTGACGCTCCTTCAGGATACGGACCGCACTGCACTACACATCAGTTTAGCAACGTCCCTGTGATAGATCGAGCCAGTCTGGAGCCTCGAAGGCGACTGATTAGGTCTTGCAAAATGCAAACTCAGCACATCCATAATCTGCCAGAATCAGACGTGCAGCGCACTGGAGATGACAGTTTGCTTGTGAAATCCTGAAGTTCATCATATTGATCTACTGAGCTGCAGCCTTTCACGTTTATTTCATTTGTTTAGCTTCTACAGTGATCTGTTTCCATCAAGACGGAGAAGCCTGAGATGTGTCGGTTCAACCCCCTCATCTCTGAAACGGGAATGTTGCCGGTTTTAGTTTGAAAGATGAAGATGTCATGTAAACATTAAGCTGCAACACAGGGTGTCTCAATCAGCCAAAGATCAATCCTCTATTAGTCTTTGTCATCACTACATTTATCCATTATTTATCTACTTAGCACCTAGCAGCATCTTGGGAATGCATTCATCATCACTTCCCCTACTTCCAAATTAAACTCTGTCATGAATTATCAGAGAGGTGCAACAGAGCTGGCAAATCATTTACATCTAATCAATATTCTAAGTAATCAATGCAAATTATCCGCATGCAATGACAGATGGAGCTGAGAGACTGTTTTCACAGCAAAGCCTTTTTAATGGGCAGAGCTCTCAAACTGAATTGTCCAACTAGTCGCTCAGGAGCAGAATAATTTAGCAGAAAAAGGACAACTGTTCCAGCGAGTCCAAAGACCAGAGACGGTTGCTCGGCAGCAGGCCATCAAGGAAGGTAAAACCTCCTGTGGTCTCGAGACAGAGTGATTCATCAGTTCAAGGCTAAGTGGGAACAGTAGAAAAGTGACAGTGACCAAAAGCCTCATCCATAAAGATCAGTCAGGGTTGGATCGGGGGGGTATGACAGGAGGACATGTCCCCCCAGAACCAGCGAGTTAAAGGTAAATCAGACTCATGAATGAAGAGGGGCTGGTTTAGTTTTTAATCGCACCAGTTGGTTTTATTATGACAATGCACACTTGAGCAAAAAAGCCTTGGCATCCTGCAAAAACCAACAATATTATGACACTCGCATGATCCTGCAGCGACCAGCCAGTCGCTCAGTGGACTGTGCCTCACGTGATTATTGCAAAGGGTCACTTTAAAACTCATCAGCAAACATAAGGACATAAAAATAAAACCCGTGGTTACATAAAGTATGGGTCATTTTATCTTTGTATAGTGGGAGATACATTTTATATGCAAACACACACAAAAAATAAAACATTTGAAATATGTGACCCATGAGGAAAAAAAAAAAGAAAGTGTACATAACTGAATCATAATTAAACTTCTAGGCTAAGATTTTACAAATCACAGAAGACTAATCATTAATCAGCTTTATTTAATAATCAAACAATTTGAGGCTGTATCAAAAACTTTGTAAAAAATTAGGAGATTTCATTGACCGTTTGTTCAACGAGCTAATTACTGCAAAGATTTGTTCTTCCTTATTAACGTCCACCTCCGTGACCTCTATAGTATGAACATCTGTACAATGCAGTCCGGCACAGTCTCCATGACACACAATGACTCTCCTCAAGCTGGAGACAGGAGCTGCCTCATCACATAAAAATAATCATCCCTGGGCCAAAATAAACCGCAGGGCTCCTCTTCCTGTTTGGGGTTGGGGCTGGAGGTGTTGGACGTTTGTAGAAAAGAGCAGAAGTGACACGTTCGCTGTCGATTCATTAACATGAACTAACTCTGTCGCCAATTAGGGTCAAACTACAGGAGCTGAGATGCACGTGTAAGTATAAATCCACAATAAACGAATACTGTACGTTTCTTTCATACTACAGATTTGTGTTGTTTTGTTTTGGCTTGTTCCCTATTGAGCCCATTAGTTCTGCTGAGGACGACTGATTTTCATCTAATGGCTCGCCATTGATATACTGTCATACCCAAAACTGGAATTAAACACTCCTGCAGGTTATTTTAGTGAGGCAGGCCCTCTCTTCTTCCACCTCCGAAAAAATATAACACAATCTATCAGAACATCCTCCAGATATACAGTGAATTTTAAAACCAATAAAATAAAAAGCATTTCTTATTCATCACTAAATCTTTTTAGGCTACCTTGTTATTCTCATCTTTACTAGACAATGTGAATAAGGATAAAAACAGACAACTAGTGTTAAAAGGCAAACCGTAGTGAGTCTGAATAAACACACCCACTCATTCACACACACACACACACACCCCCCTCGGCCTCCCGCTCTCTCGTGTCGTCTGCAGGGGTGATTGGAGATCCATGTCATAACTTTTTCCATATTCAGAGAAGCTCTGTCTCCTTATTAAAGTAGGAGTTGTTGCCTGCAGTGCTCTGATGGCAGTTCACTGTCTTCTCGTGTTATTTAAAAGCAAAACAAAAGAAAAGTTGTTAGGCAAATGATTCAGTCCAGAGGGGGAGAAATAATAATCTTGGGACAAAGATGAAAAACCAAAATAAAAGCCAGTATCCAAAACAGCGGTGAAAAAAAAGAAACGTTGGGAAGGGAGAGAACATCTCCCAGTTGTTGCTTCTGACCAACTGGTCGACACCAAAGCCAACGTGACAAGAATTTGCCATAGGCCACTGCAGTAGCTGGGCTACCAGTGAGATAGTAGTCTATCCTAGCTCTTTCAACCGATCGTCCCATCAGTAAAACCCCACCCGACTCAACCCACCCCCCCTCCCCAAGCCAAAATCCCCTGTAGCTGTTTTGTACTTTAGCACCTCTTGTCTTCACTCCCGATAAATGTCCAGACAGACAAACACCAGAATGGAACCCGTTACAGTTCCTCAGGCATCCTCTCCCTCCGCCCTATGAGGGGAGGGTTAAACAAGTCTTAGGGTGGCACATATGGGGGTGGAGATCTGTAGGGAGTCATGTTCTTGGGACGGGAGCCCTTTCCCTCCATGGGAGTGGTGAAGGGAGGCGGTGGCTGGTAGGGTGGTGCATTGGGGTCCTCATCCCGCAGAGCTGTGTACTCCCCCAGCAGCTCCTGGTTGAGGGGAGTGGTCTCTGGGGTGGCCATGTTGGGGTATTCAGGGGGAGGAAGCGGGGGCTTCTCCTCTTGGAGAATCAACGGCATACTGGAGGATGGAGGCGGCTTGGAGTCATCAAGTTCATCAGCAAAAATAATGGGCACACCCTTCTTGATGAAGGTGGCCTGGTCCTCAATGGTTAGCTTGCCCTTCCGCTTCTTCCTGTAGCAGATCATCGCAATGATACCTGCTATTAGCAAGATCGCTGCAACCACCACAGCAGGAATGACTGTGTGGAGATAGACGTCATCTGTGCTCTGCCGGCCTGTCCCCAGAGCTGGGGTGACTGCTGGAGGTTCTGGTTGGTCAATCTCTCTTGGTGGGATGAAGGAATATTTTCTGCAGCTTGCTCGACCCTTGACCATGACGTCCAGGGGTCTGAACTCCGGCTCCATAGAGTACTTGAAGGTCGGTGAGGGTGTTCCGTCAGCACTGGCAAGTGTCCGGCTCATGACTGTGAGCTGTTCCTTTGGACACGGGTGCTGCGGCAGACTAGTGTTGGTCCACTCCACCACAATAGACCCTTTGCTAATATTCCGGAGACTCACTGTGCTGCTGTTGCGGTCTCCCAGTGCATATGCCAGCTTCTTAACCAGAAGGATCTTCTTGTGGATATCATTTGTTACAGAGCGTGGCTCACCTTCAAATCGGGCTGTGAAGATCACAGGGGTCTTGTCATTGAGCGGCCAGCGGTTTACGCGGACCTCAAAAGCATCAATTGCATTCAGGCCACCTTTGTCAGTTGCCTGCATGAAATATTCATGTTTTCCCACATGCTGAACATCGGGCAGCCCATAAAGAAGTTGGCTGGTGGTGTTGAACTGGATCCAGGAACCCTCTTTAACCACTTCATTGTGGTTCTGTCTCAGAGTGAGACGCAGCTTGTCTGTGGTCCCATCCTCCTTATCAAAGAATGTGTCGGATGGGATCTTGACCTCAAAATAGGTGCCCACCAATGCGTTGACCTGGTCAATAGGGTTACGCAAGACAGGCTTCTCATTGTATGGATCGGGGATGACACCGGGTGACGGTGTGGTTCGCCTGGAGGGCTTGACTGTGGAGGTCTCTCTAGGTACTGGTGTGCTTTTGGGCCTCTTAGGCTTCTTGGTTGGTCTTCGGGTAGGTGTGTGTGGCGTGAGGGTGGCTTCTGCAGGGGGAGGCCTTGTTGTGGTTGGCTGAATGAAAATAGTGCTAGTTGTCTCCGTTACCCTTGTAGGCTGAGGGGGTCCCAAGGTTGGAGTGTGGGCAATAGGGTCACGGACTCTGATTGTAGGCTTACCTGGCAAGGGAACAGGGCCTCTAACAGGTGGAGCTGAGCTTTCAGTTGGTGCAGCAATTGAGGGAGAGGAGAGTGTGGGGATGATCCTCACCGGAGGCTCCACCACAGTCGTCGGCGGAAGCACGGTGAGAACAGGTGTTGGAGTGTTGTTTAATTGGCGCCTCACCCGCTTAGGGACATGAGGTTTCTTGTTAGCAATGTGCCATCCCACCACAGGGTAGCCCAGCTTGGCTGACATCGCTCCTTCCTTCGCAGGACCCTGGACGCTGTCGATATTTGGGACTGTGCTCTGGTCCAGTGAGCAGCCGAGCTTCCAGGACAGCAGAGCACCATTCTCCACCACCTGCAGAGACATAATTCATTATCCATTTAATTATATGATTCATACGTTCTGTCACCTATTAGCTGTCACTTTCATGTATCAGTTACTTATTTACTTTTGTTTTGGCTCACCTTTTTGGCATTCCCCGGCCCAGCCATGAACGCCGACATGTCAAAGAGCCTGTTGTTAACCACAGGCAGTATCTTCATGTGCTGGAGCCCCACGCCTGAGAAGCTTCTCATGTTATCCAAGAGCTCCACCCTCTCTTCTGAGCTCATCTTGGTCAAATCAGCATCCAGGATCACCGTCAGCACCGTGACCGGCTCCTCGTTACCACACATGAACGGCTGGACGTCGTCTTCACTGGAAGCTTGGTTGGTTGCCAGCTGGGCCGAATCTGAGTCCAAATGGTCGTCAGGGTGAACCTCAATGGAAAACACCTCTGAAGAAGAGGAGGACTTTGTGTGATTGGAGATGGATACAGAGATGTAATGGACTCCTCTGTCCTCCTCCAAAGGGAGACCCCGCAGGATTCTGCTGCTGGCATCCCAGTGAAGCCAGCCAGGGAGGGACTCCTTACCCATCTCTGTAATCTGGAAGAGACACAAAACAGAAAGTGACAGATGTTCACATATGTATATATACATCCATAATTTAACAGGAGTGATAATGGAGTTAATAATAACAAACAGGGTTTTTAATTGGACGAGAAACACTGACAATTAGTCGAAAACAAATTCTGTAGGGAAATAAAACAAAGTAAAATGTTTAAAGGAAAGAAAATCAGAAGTGAGTGAAGAAAATGGAAAGTGGACCCCTCATGTACATTAGAGGCAGAATGTGAAGTGACTGTTAATAATTGGGCTTCGTTTATGTAAAAGAACATTTCCTGTGAAAAAACAGAACTGAAGGCTTCACAGAGCAAACGCCAACAAAGAACGAAGCTTTTGTTCACTACACAACAGTTTAACAGGCTGCAGGGCTGGTGCTTTTATTGCACGGACCGAACCACGGAATCTGCTTTTGTGGCTGCTGACCTTCAGTTCAGATGTTGTCTTGTGAAGCTGTCCGCTCGCAGTTTGTGCTTTTGTCACGACTCTAAATGTGACTGTTACAGACGCAGTGTATCACTAACGGCAGGTCAACGTGCAGACAAATGCAGAAAGGCAGGACTTCCTGCTGTGGCCGCTAACTGGTGCTGCTTCCACACAAACACACACAGACACACTCAAAAGCAGAATTGTAATTTCAACCTGACTACAATTAAAATAACTTGGCCAATTATACGGCCGGGGACGTCCCCGTGGCAGGAGGCTGATGGAGAGAAATGGATCACAGGGGAGTGACAACGCATCCACACACATAAATCCAAAAGCAAGAACAAATGCATCCTGAGCTCCCCAGCCCCTACAAGTTAATTCTGTGGCTAATAAATCTTGGTTGATAAATTATGTAGAGGCAGTGCTCTCCAGACACATCATTAATGCTCTAACCAGCACACGGGCAGCGCCGGGGGAAAACAGACAAGCGTACACCCGGACATACACTTTCTCAGGCTGACGTATGTACACACACACACACACACACACACACACACACACACACAAGTCCACAGACCACAACCAGTGGTCCACAGCCCGCTGGGGGTCCATGAAGGCATTGCAGGCGGTCCCTGACTATGCACTGGATAATGTAGTTTCACTGTGGGGGTCACTAGTTATTTATTTTTTTAAATGACTGTTGATTTTTCATCGTTTCAGAATAATTCAATCCAGGCAGGTAGATTTAGAAAAGCCAAGGTAACACAACATAAAGATGCATCTAATCTCAGCCATGTCGCTTTTTAGACTGAACGTTGCTGCTCAATCAGCTGAAAACACAGACACAGACAGACACACACAGAGACACACACAGACACACACAGAAACCAGTAGCTGCACTTTCCTTCAGACACAACACAAAATGGCCACAGACACAAAATGTACAATTTCCTCCTGGCAAATTAAAATCCTCCCCCCTGGACAACATTCAGACACCGTCCCTCTTTCTTGCACCTCCTGATTTTTCCAGGTGCAGATGAAGCAACAAGAGACATAGTGGAAAATAATGTTTCAATGATTTTACTTGTCCCCTTTTCTTTTTGCCATTTTCCTCCAACTGATCCTTACTCCTTTTACCTCCTCCGTCTTCTTCTTCTGACACCGAGCCCCTCCTCCCTACCATGCTTCCCTCTTTGCTGTTGTGATCACTTCAAAATGTCATTATCGAAATCTGACAGCTCTTTTCAGTGCGAAGTAAGAGCTAATTTCTGGGTGTTGACGTCGGAGGACGATGATTGTGATTCTGGTCCAAAATTAGCTGGAGAATTATTATGCAGGGAAATGCAGGAAATCCAAATATCATTTATCAACTGATATATTATAATCATGTGCAATGTCCACTGCTGGCAACACACTGGGGGGGTCGATGGCTTATATTTGGCTGAAATGAAAAACACTTCAGATGTAACAAGCTTCTTGAGCACAGTGTGCCACAGCCTCAAACCTTCAACCCAAGTGCCTCTTGAAATGGCATTTTAAAATCAAATCACACAGAGACGAAGGACAAGGGAGTTGTCAGGCAGAAATCTCATAATTTAATTTATAAATTACTAAACTGTGTCCCAAAAGTACCGGGATGATCGCTCCCATCTGCTGCCAATTTAATATGCATACGAGGGGGAAAACAGGTGAAGCATAATTGGATTTTCAGGCACTTCGGTCAAAAGCTGAAAATATCAAAATCTTAGAGCAAACAAAAACTGTATCACCTGACATTTGGCTCATATGGAGCAGCTTCTGAATACCACAGGCCCACGGACCAGCAGGGACCTGAATGCCTCCTATGAACAGGAGATATTTTCCCTCTCAACATCTTACCCTGAATAAAACAACACAAACACCGTGGCTCTACTGGACCCTGTGCATCCGCTGCTGCAAATTCTACAGACTCCCCATAGCTCTGAACCCAAAGCAGTGTTCTCTAAGTGCTGCTTCAGTAAGAGCAACAGCACAAACACAATAGTGCCTTTTAAACTCCTTCATGGACTCAGCAGTGAGCTTGTAGTTTCCTGCCTCCCTAAAAGAACATGAAAAATACATCAAATCCCCCAAAATGTCAAGAAAAATATTTCATCTCTTCCTGGCACAGAGCTTCAGCACAAGAAAGCTTGATGCTTGGCCCTAAAGGTTATCGTGTGCTCCCAGAGTCCTCCAGCCTCCCTTTCCCTCCCATCTCCCATTCAACACACCACTGGTCAGGTTTGTGCAGAAACCAGTGATGCACAGCCAGTAAAACCCTGCACAGAGGGCCAGGCTGCAAGAACGGAGACTAAACTACTTCCTCCAAAGGTGGTAAGGTGGCGGTAAGGGCATAACGCACAGAAACAACAATCAGAGTTCATGGTGCAGGATGCTGACCCCTGAAAGCAGCAGCTGAAAATCCTGCTCAAAGACTTGTCAACAGGGAAATCGTGTTTTACCTCAACTTTCTCACTAATGTGGCTTTTGTGGACGAACAGTGACTTTAGACTCCACATACAATGAGTCTTATGCATTAAGAACCAAAGCCAGAGCCAAAGATAAGAGATGATTTAAAGTACGAATCACTGAGCTGAATAAATGGTCCAAACATGCTGTCACTCCCAGCGTGTGCAGCAGCAAACCACAGTTGCCCTCCCTCCCTCCACTATTAATTAAAACTAAATAAATGATGATCTCATCTAAGTTCAGACTTGTTTGATCATCTTTTTTTCCCCTCACTGACACATACACACATCAGCCGCGAAGCCACCGTGACTATCAGAGCTACAAGCTACAGCGATGAGCCCCGTGCTGCAACACACGCGGCCGAAAAACTATTTGAAGTCCACATGAACGACAGGGCGTGAAACACTCGGCGACATTATCGCCCATCACCGGCATCATCCTTATTTTACTCTGCATCACTGGGCCCCAACCCTCCGCCGTCTCAGCTCGTGTCTTTAGAGCTACAGTCGCCGACGGTGTTACAGCCCAGGCAAAAGTTGAAGACACGTTGTAAAGCAGCTTCCGTGCTGGTGTCAAAGCAATTTTTATTCCACCGCTTAAACCGTTATTTGATCTTATCCTTGATGTTGTCTCAGCGAGAAAACACAGGCATGTACAGCAGGAATTAACCAGCGTTTACTTAGTTAACCTGAGAGAACTCTGTTTGTTTGGTTAGTACAAATTGAACATTTACTCAAGTACTGTTCAGTTTTGAGGTACCTGAACTTTGTATTTTATCCTTAAGACGATTCAGAGGGAACTCTTTTTAGTCCAAGAGTCCAAAAGAAACCAGTGACAGCTGTGATTTAAACATGTCATTGAAAATGGGAACAAAACTTTGGGTTCTTCTAAAAACTGACCTGAACCTGATCAGCACTGATGTATCATCAGGGTCCCACCAAAATGTGAGATTTTACGTCTAAAGATCTGCACCTCGGACTTCTTTCTTAAAGATCCACATATTTCCTGAACCCCTCAGGTGGTTTTCTGCAGGTGGACGAGCTCAGACCTGCAGAAAATGAGTTGGACTTTTACTTCCAGGAACCAAATGCCCTACAGACCTCTTTGAACTTTGCTACTATCTGTGGTTTAGGATTACAGCCAAAACCACCTAAACTACATACTGTTACCTTCAGCGGGAGAAATACTGCGTCCTGCAGCTGCACCTTTTCTCGTCTTACAGTGTTTTCTATTTGTCCTGCCCTACCCCGGCTCAATTTACGTCTCCCATGCACTCACGACCTGCTGCTACAGGACATGTCTATAGTGTTGGCTCTATCAACGCAAGAGCACACACACAGAGACAGACACACACCAGCGTTATTGCAAGAGACATGCAATCACAGAGCTCTTCTGCAGAGGTCCAAGAGTGAGAGACGGTCCGACAGGGCGGCATATTGACAGAGACAGCGAGGCAGGAGTGTGGACGAGAAAGAAAGGATGAGGTCAAGCAAGAAGAACGAGAGAGATTTCTCCTAAACACAGAAATATTACGAAGAGGCGTCGAGTCTCTCAGCCTTCAGGGAGAGAAAGCAGCTCATTGTTATGGCAAGAGGAGAACATGGAGAAAGGAGGCCATTGTTAGCAGGGACCTGGCTGACAGCTCGACAGATAAGCCTCATAATCTGAAGGCAGCGAGGGAGGAGGAGGAAGAGGAGGTGCACTCTGAGCACGCCGTGCTGATATGATGATTTGGGGTGAAATTAAGGAGGCAAGATGAAAAGAGAATGATGGCGGGAGAAGTGAGGGAAAGGAAAAACTGCAGAGGCAGAAAGAGAGAGAGGGCGTACAGGGAATTCCAGGCACATTTTTTCCAACAGAAAATTTGCGGTGAGGCGGAGGAAGGGATGGAGGGATGAAGGGATGGAGGGATGAAGGGATGGAGGGATGAAGGGATGAAGGGATGTAAGGATGAAGGGATGGATGGATGGAGCGATGGAGGGATGGCGGGATGAAACGATGGAGGGATGGAGGGATGGATAAGAGGGTGGTGGGGGGGGCTTTGTGCGGCCAACAGGCAGGAGGATGTTTACAAGGGGAAATCCATCCCACAGCCCATTTTCAGCTGCAAACATTAATCCATGGACCAGCTCCACTCTAGGAAAGCTCTGAACACGTCAGGTTGAAAAACGTCAGCTGTGTTTGGACTTGAAACCGGACGTGTGAGAAAATTTGATTTAATCCACGTCATTAATTCACATGGACTCGCATCAGACACAGGATAAACGTACAACATTCATTTATCAAGCAACACAGTGGGTGTGCTTCAATTAAAGGGTTAGTTCACCCAATTTCACCTCTGTCTAACACTGTCCCTGACGCAGATAGTTTTGGTTTCTGTTTATGTCCACTCACACATTTCTACATGATTCCAAAACAATTTAAGTGCCAGGAGTTTGTTTGCGGTAACTACATGGAAAACTGGACAACCTGTGACTTCTCTCTCTAAAGGGTTTGTGTTATTTTTCTAGTTGTACAACAGGGTTAGTGGGTTTTTTGTGAATTCGTGAGCCCACAGGACGGCCTGCGCTCTGCCGCTGATGAAATCACTGGATATGGATTTTCTGATAGGCTGGGCTGGAGAATGTTGCTGTTTGTTGCGGGGCCCTGAGAATGTGTGATATATGGGCTGATACTCGTCAAACGTAGGAGAGTTGTCTGATACACAAAAGGTCAGACATCATTTACGTTTCCACAGAAATGCTCACCCGTCCGGTCATGTGTCAGTATTTATTCATTTATTGTAACTACTCTTGTGTTAATAACAGTGTTAATAACCCTAAAGGGATAATATTGATCTTTCACCTTATTCTTTATTAGAACATCTGCCCTGCATTTATTATATATTTCCTACACCGTAGAGTATAACTTAATTATGCACTAAATGGGCCTTGAACATTAAACCCACAATGCATATCCAAGACTCCACACACTTCCAGTTCAAATCCAAATTAAAAGCAACCAGTGGAACATGAGTCATGAGACACCTGCTTGATAATAATTAGATTCCTGAAGATGAAATAGATTCAGGGGAAAATCTGTTCTTTCTGTTGACAGGACATGTGGGACGGTGCATTGTGGGAGATCCACAGTACAAACATCACGGGCTGCACAAACACACACAGGAGGAAACGGCTCCTGATACACCAGGGAGAGTTAAAAGCTGCACGTGCACTGATTCACGTGTGTGTGTGTGTGTGTGTGTGTGTGTGTGTGTGCACACACTCAACCACAAATACACCACTATTATACTGTCATTAAAGCATAATAATAGAAAGAGCTTTTAGCTATAAAACCTGTGCAAAGTACGCATTGTGTATATATAACACACACACACACACACACACACATCCTGTGGTAAACCTGGTTGCCAAGGCCTGCAGCAAAACTCATAAACTCTCTCTCTATTCTCTTTCTGTGTCACTGTCACTGTGAGGAGGCAAATGGAGCTGACTACAGCTGTGTGTGTGTATGTGCGTGTGTGTGTGTGTGTGTGTGTGAGGGCAGAAACAACCTCACACTGACCTGGCAAAACAGCACGTCAACGTGTGACGTTAAAACTGGAGGAGGCTTTGAGACGAGGACACTGACTGTAGCTGTGTGTGTTTTTTGACAAGGACAACTAGGAGGTAAGCGAGGACACACACACACACACACACACACACACACACACACACACACACACTGGTGTTTCCTATGCAGCAGTTATCCAAGAATGAGACCTCGCTCAGCAAACACCGTGCTGCCTCCCAACCTGCTGCACTGGACAAATGAAGCAGAGTGTAAAAGTCCTGTGGAGACAGATGTTGTTTGGGTGTGTGTGTGTGTAAAAAGAGAGATGTAAAATGGAGAGAAGAGAAAGGCTACAGAAATAACGTGACTGTACTACATATACACACAGTAGCTACGTGTGTGTGTGTGTGTGTGTGTGAATGTGTGTGTTATCTTTGCCTCAGCATGTGGCTTGTTTTCCCCAGATTCTCAGCTTCAGCTCTGAATAATACTACACACACTCTCTCTCACACACACACACACACACACACACACACACACACGGACTGGAGCAGGTTTCTATAAGCCATGCAGCTGTTACAGTAAAAGAAGAAGAAGACAAACGAAACAGTTTGTTGTGTAAACTCAGCGGCTTCGTCCTGAGAATCAAACTTCCCACCAAAGACGTGATGAATCTCTCGTCTTCCTGCTTTTGCTTCATGACTTCACAAAACTCTCCTCTGCAATTCTCCCAGCGTATGAAGTTTAAAGTAGGGTGGACTAACCATAATGACTGATTTTCTGTTTGGTGTGAACCGACTGTCAGTTCGCCCCGACCCAGAAGGAAAAGGCCATTTTAAAAATGCTTGTTTGCAAAAAGCCCAAACTAAATCAAATAAAGAGCATTTAAATAACAAAGATAGTATTAGCATTTGGGTTGGAAATGGATTTAGTCCAAAGTGACATTTCGCTTCCTGACACACAAACAGAAAAGCAGCAAATCTTCAGACCCTGACAGCGAAGACACCCTGTGTTTGCTGGACAGGCTGCAGAAATGTAAAAACGTCAGGTTTACGTCGATGTGGTTGATTAAACACACTCAGCATTAATGTGGTGTTTTGTTTGTGCCGTGCGGTGAGACGTAGCAGGAGCTGAGAGTCCATTAAAGAAGGAGCTGCAGGCCAAATCACAACAGGGGCAGATCCATTGTGACACACAGCTACAGTGGAGGGGAAATCTGACAATTAAGCACATGTCATCCAAAGTTAAGTCCCCGTCATTTCTTCTGACCTGCCAATACAAAGAACTCAGCTACAATTCGATTTACCCTCCTCACAATAAGATGTTTGACAGACTCACTTTCCCTCCAGCTGTCTTCATGAGCGTAGCCCGACAGGCTGAGCGCATCCTCGCACAATCATTTCTCCTCCTGATGAATAGCTCGGCCAGGCCCTCGCCGGTCCCCAGGTCTGCAATTATCCCCGTTTTTTTCTCTGATGCAGTGTGAATAAAACATTACCTATCTTTATCCAGCTAATGAGCTATAGTGCAGACACAAACCATTAAATCTTAAACACACTGCTCAGGGATAATGAGACATAGAAGACGTATAGAAGGGCCTTTTTTTGAAGTGGGTGAGGCGCCTGAGGAGGTGGAGGAGGAGGGTTTCATTCTGAACCGAGGCTTCGAGAGCTTGAACCACGTGACTCTTGTAGGAGAACAATGTTTGCAGCTGCATGGATCATGGCTGAGCATTAACAGTCAGTCTGTCATTCAGGCAGAATTACAGGGTGTCTGCAGGTTTTCAAAAGCCTTTAGGTCCTAAAAAGTCCTACGTTGGCCCTGAATGTGGTTTTTTTGGTGCAGAAAATAACAAACGCTTCAAGTTTTGCTTTTGGGAGACAGATTCATATGGACACACGTCAACGGCAGCAAAACCTTAAAATCATTTGTCTTTTAATTGGTTATTAATCCACCCATCAATCTTCTGGTTGTTGTGTGTCTCTGCGGTGGTTGTGTGTCTCTCTGTGTCTCTATGTGGTTGTTGTGTGTCTCTCTGTGTCTCTATGTGGTTGTTGTGTGTCTCTCTGTGTCTCTATGTGGTTGTTGTGTGTCTCTCTGTGTCTCTATGTGGTTGTTGTGTGTCTCTCTGTGTCTCTATGTGGTTGTTGTTTGTCTCTCTGTGTCTCTATGTGGTTGTTGTGTGTCTCTCTGTGTCTCTATGCGGTTGTTGTTTGTCTCTCTGTGTCTCTATGCGGTTGTTGTGTGTCTCTGTGTCTCTATGTGGTTGTTGTTTGTCTCTCTGTGTCTCTATGTGGTTGTTGTGTCTCTCTGTGTCTCTATGTGGTTGTTGTGTGTCTCTCTGTGTCTCTATGTGGTTGTTGTTTGTCTCTCTGTGTCTCTATGTGGTTGTTGTTTGTCTCTCTGTGTCTCTATGTGGTTGTTGTGTCTCTCTCTGTGTCTCTATGTGGTTGTTGTGTGTCTCTGTGTCTCTATGTGGTTGTTGTTTGTCTCTCTGTGTCTCTATGTGGTTGTTGTTTGTCTCTCTGTGTCTCTATGTGGTTGTTGTGTGTCTCTGTGTCTCTATGTGGTTGTTGTTTGTCTCTCTGTGTCTCTATGTGGTTGTTGTGTCTCTCTGTGTCTCTATGTGGTTGTTGTGTGTCTCTCTGTGTCTCTATGTGGTTGTTGTTTGTCTCTCTGTGTCTCTATGTGGTTGTTGTTTGTCTCTCTGTGTCTCTATGTGGTTGTTGTGTCTCTCTCTGTGTCTCTATGTGGTTGTTGTGTGTCTCTCTGTGTCTCTATGCGGTTGTTGTTTGTCTCTCTGTGTCTCTATGCGGTTGTTGTGTGTCTCTGTGTCTCTATGTGGTTGTTGTGTGTCTCTCTGTGTCTCTATGTGGTTGTTGTGTGTCTCTCTGTGTCTCTATGTGGTTGTTGTTTGTCTCTCTGTGTCTCTATGTGGTTGTTGTGTCTCTCTCTGTGTCTCTATGTGGTTGTTGTGTCTCTCTGTGTGTCTATGTGGTTGTTGTGTGTCTCTCTGTGTCTCTATGTGGTTGTTGTGTGTCTCTCTGTGTCTCTATGTGGTTGTTGTGTCTCTCTGTGTCTCTATGTGGTTGTTGTGTGTCTCTCTGTGTCTCTATGTGGTTGTTGTGTCTCTCTGTGTGTCTATGTGGTTGTTGTGTGTCTCTCTGTGTCTCTATGTGGTTGTTGTGTCTCTCTGTGTCTCTATGTGGTTGTTGTGTGTCTCTCTGTGTCTCTATGTGGTTGTTGTGTGTCTCTCTGTGTCTCTATGTGGTTGTTGTGTGTCTCTCTGTGTCTCTGTGTGGTTGTTGTGTGTCTCTCTGTGTCTCTATGTGGTTGTTGTGTGTCTCTCTGTGTCTCTATGTGGTTGTTGTTTGTCTCTCTGTGTCTCTGTGTGGTTGTTGTGTGTCTCTCTGTGTCTCTATGTGGTTGTTGTGTGTCTCTCTGTGTCTCTATGTGGTTGTTGTGTGTCTCTCTGTGTCTCTATGCGGTTGTTGTGTGTCTCTCTGTGTCTCTATGTGGTTGTTGTGTCTCTCTGTGTCTCTATGTGGTTGTTGTTTGTCTCTCTGTGTCTCTATGTGGTTGTTGTGTCTCTCTCTGTGTCTCTATGTGGTTGTTGTGTCTCTCTGTGTCTCTATGTGGTTGTTGTGTCTCTCTGTGTCTCTATGTGGTTGTTGTGTGTCTCTCTGTGTCTCTATGTGGTTGTTGTTTGTCTCTCTGTGTCTCTATGTGGTTGTTGTGTCTCTCTGTGTCTCTATGTGGTTGTTGTTTGTCTCTCTGTGTCTCTATGTGGTTGTTGTGTGTCTCTCTGTGTCTCTATGTGGTTGTTGTGTCTCTCTGTGTCTCTATGTGGTTGTTGTGTCTCTCTGTGTCTCTATGTGGTTGTTGTTTGTCTCTCTGTGTCTCTATGTGGTTGTTGTGTCTCTCTCTGTGTCTCTATGTGGTTGTTGTGTGTCTCTGGGCTGCAGGGAAGCTGCTTTGGCTGGACAGTGTTTTTGAAACATCCAGTGACGATCAACACGTTGCTCTTTGCAGAACTGCCTTAATAGGCCAATCTATAATCACAGAGTCCAGCATCTAAATATAATCTGCTGCTGTAACTGTCACACACCAAATATGGGAAACCAATGAAAGCGTGCTGCTGCACTGAATGGCAGTTCTCCTCTGGGTGACAACCAAACACACTGGAGGACACGACACAAGGACACACGATAATAACGTCAGAAAGTCCACGTTCTTCTTCTGTTTTAGAGCTTCGGGAGTCGAACAGTGGCTGCTTGGCAGTAATTATGCGTGCTAAAGGTCAAATGGAAATCACACCCTGAAATCCAACACTGAGGGTATCAAAGTGACTAAGAGTCAGATCACACTCGCCACGGACAGAGGGAAATGTTTTCCAGTAGAGCTTTGTCAAAGACACAACCCTCAGCTAAAACTAAAAACACCAAATTATGAATGAATTTGTGGGAGCATATAATTTGGAACATATGAGTCCAAAGGCCTCGCCTACTGTATGTTTAATTACATAGCAACATGGCCACCACCAATCTGGTGCCAGTAAACCAATCGCAGTGTGCTAGCTTACAGCTCGGGTGACTCATATGTTCTGGTGTGTGTGTGTGTGTGTGTGTGTGTTTTTATCTTTGGCTTGCCTCCTCCTCCCTCTTGCTCTCTTCGTACCAGTTTTCCACTGCTACGCTGCCAGCTAACAGCTAGGCAGCTACATGGGCTTACAGGGTGAGCCTCTCTCCAAACAGTCTCAGTGCAGACCGCAGAGAAGCCAATGCCTGTAATATGCAAGACAATAATACGGCTACTGTTGTCCCTGTCATCCTGGAGATGCAGAGATTTGAAGAAGGTTTGCAGATGCAGAAGCAAAGCAGATGATGGCTGTGGTTGTAAAAGCCATCAAAAAGAAAATGTGGAAGGAGTAAAGTACAGAGAAGGAAGGAAGCTCGTGTTGCAGCAGAAACTGCTTGTCTTGCAGGCTGATCTGCAGCAGCTGAAAAAGGAGACTGAAAGTTTGCTGATGTGGAAGAGACAGAAAGGAAGAATGACAGTAATAAAAAAGCAAAGACGGGGGTTCCTTCAATCGCAGACAGTGAAGGCTGGAAATTTAACAAGATGCCAGGAAAGAGTGAGGGAGGAGGAGGATGAGACGGTGAATGACAGAAAAGCAGGAGGAGGAGAAGATAATGACTGGAGAGGAGAGGAGAGGGGAGGAGAGGAGAGGAGAGGAGAAAGTTAGTTTTCCCACCAAAATGCCCCTGGGAGGAAGGCCCTTAGCAACAGCAGGCCACTGTCTCCATTCATCAGGAGGGGAGGGCTCCAAGCAGCCAGTCAATCTGAGCTCACACACACATCACATGCATGCTGTTTGTTTAGTACATGCACACACACACACACACACACACACACACACACACAGATCCTATCTCCTCTTTGTGATCTCCGGCGCCTCAGAACAAAGGCAGAGCAGTGTTTCACTGAATCAGCTGTTTGTTATCCAGGGTTTTGTTTTGGGGTGTGGGGGGGGTTTACCCATGCAGACTGACAAAGACAGAGTGTGTGTGTGTGTGTGTGTGAGGGTAATTACAAACCAGTTAGCTGTGAGCGTGTCTCATTTTAATCTAAATGCAAACACACACAATCAAAATATTCACAAAGGAATATGCAACGACTGCTTGAGTGCACACACACACACACACAAACACATGCACACACTGAGCCGCACATTGCTGGACTCTGAATTGTCTTTTTCCGAGCACTAAGTACAAAGGAATTTTCGGCTTTAGCTTCAGTCGTTTCCTGGAACGAGAGAGGAAGAGAAAGGAAGAGGGTTAGCCTGCCAGCTCATCAGCCAATCAGCTAATTACGCTGTAATTGTGCTAATGAGGCTATAGAGAGCGCTCATCTGTTGACCAGCGACTCCTCTTACGGCCTCTTCCATTAATAACAGTGGATGATGCAGACGCTGCAGGGCACTTCGATCCCAGCAGACGCTGCGGCCGCAAAGGTCTCACCTTTTTTGCTGCGCTGCTGTTGCTCCGCCCCCCACACGACTCGGTTGGAAAAATCCAAACCGGTGTGTGCTGCGGCTCTGTACTCTGTCTAAAAAACCTCTTCAGTTATTCCAAGGCTAAACTGTTTAAGAATCAGCCAGACAAGGTGAACTGGGCCTCAAATCTACTCCGAGGAAACCGCAGCAGAAATCAAATGAGAAACCACCTCCAAAGAGAATAGAGAAGAATCTGCCTGAGCAGAGTCCTGAGTCCTCTCACACACCTCCACCAACACCACTAAGGTACAGGTGCTGTACCAGTTTGCATGGCCCTGTGTTAATCCTCATCACTGACTGTCACTGCAGCATCGCAGGTTTATAACGACAGTGGAGAAGAGTTAACATCAGTCATTCACACCATCCCTGTATTAAGAAAGTCCTGTGACATTAAGCTGAAGACTCCTACAGTCTGAGCGATACAGCACATATGGTATATAAATATTCTGTTTATAGAACCTTAAACTCTGTTTCTTGTTTTTAATTCCAGCTTTGGTAACTCACCCTGTGACCTCTTTAAAAGCTGAGACCCTCAGCTCTGCGTGCTGTGAATGGACAAACGGTGGAGTATTCGCTGATGAGGCCCAGGCTGCTCAGCAAAAGGTGAATGGGCAGGAGGGCTGTCATGGACCCGCAGAACTATCAAACTCCGGCAGATTCTCTTAAGAAAAGGCCATTTGTATGAGCAACGTGAAGCCCAAAAATTGATTTGGCCTTTTGCTCCACAACCTTGAGCGCCGACCTTTGAAATACCTGCAGGGGAACTCAGATCTAAAGAGAAGGAGAAGGAAGGCGGATGCAGGGGAAAGTGTTGAAATGTGTAACAGCAGACAGAGCAGGAGGGGAAGGAAGCAGCGCTGGAATTAGAAATGGAGGGGGAAGTAAACAAACCCTCTTGAAGCTGCAGGTATTGGTCTGACAGAGCCAGAGCAGAGGAGGAAGGAGGTATTGAGTCTTCACAAGGACACTTCGACAGGACGATGCATGGACACGCTGTCTAGATCTAATCTGTGAACTTTCATTTACACACTAGCTGATTTCTAGAAAAGCTGACCCTGCCTCACTGTAGGCTTCTTTCTCTCTTCATGCATCCCTTCGTCTCCTTTCCTACATCTGTACATCTCAGCTCCACCTCCAGCCTGGCCTCTTTCTCTCCTCCACACCATTCTTCATTCCTTCCTTCCACTTTGTCCATCGTTTTGGTTTCTGTGCCCCTGCTGTCAGCTCCTGTTGGCTCTAACAGGTGGCCCTGCAGCTTTCAGTGTGACAGAGCTAACCAGGTTTGTCTCTGGGTCAAATGGAGAAGGGAGAGGAAAGACAGAAGAAGAGAAGTGATGGAAAAGGTGACAGACGATGGCAGAAATTAAGATAAAAAGAGGAGGGAGAGGTGCTGGAGGAAAAGACAGGACTGTGGATTAAAAAAGCAAGTAGTGTAAATAGAAGAGAGGATGAGAAGGGGGAAACAGAGGGAAGCAGGTAGTGAGTAGATATGAGAATATGGGAAAAGAAGAAGAGTAATAAACACAGAGGAGTGCCAGGCTGTCAGAACAAACTCACCAAATAACCAACCTTCACATCACAGTTCATCTAAATCTCCACAGGCTTAGATCAACCAGGCGACTGGCCCAGTGGGTCTCGGGTCAGCTGTCACCGATGAGCCAAAACATCATGACCACCTGCCTAACATGCTGCTCAGGTGCCATCAAATCAGCTGCGACCTGTGAAGGTGCCCGGCGGTCTCTGGCACCAAGACGCTGCAGATCCTTTAAGTCCTGCATTTATGAGCTGGAGCCGCCACAGATCTCACATAATCCAACACCCTGTCGCTCATTTGTGATTGGTCCCTCCCTGCGCCACCTGGACCACCGTCTGCAGGTAACAGGAGCTCCCCACAAGCCTAATTGTTTGCATGGCCCTTGTCGGTGTCTCAGGCCCAGTTCTCCCACAGCCAACATGCAGAGGAACATATCCCGGACCTCGACGTGTTATAAGACCATCAGTGGTACCTGCTTCATGTGGGAGTGCTCCTGATGTCGGGGCTCATCAGTGCACATCCCCTGTCTCTAACCTCAGAGCCGACAGGACACACGCTGCGCCTGTTGTGTGCAGCAGGCTGCATCAAGTCAGCTACAATTCAGCAAACGGCCTTGTTCAGTCATCTGTAAACTGTAAAAAAACATTAAGGCTAATCAAAAATTAAAGACCAGTTCCTAGGAAAAACTGACACCAAGCAAATCACTGCTGCAGCAAAGTGGGACACAATTAACACAACCGTCCTCTCCATTCCATTGTATTTTTGGGACTAAGCCTACTTGTGTGTGGAACTGATGTCTGTCCATATAGTTGCATGTAAATGAGCTGGGCTTCATTAGGGCAGTTTTAGGTGTATTTCCATGCTGCTCCTCGCTGGGGAACCTGAGGGACGTGATCCGATTTGACGGGAGGAAGACTGGAGCAAAGGAGGAAACGACGCTGAGGGAGAGATAAGACTTAAAAGCAGAGAAGGGATAGAGGCACAGGAAGATGAGAGGAAGTAAGCAGCAGGAGATCAACAGCTGGAATATGACGGAGGGGGGTAGAGGGAAAGAGAAGAAGAGGGACAGACACAGTGTGAGGAAGATGAAGGACAGGAGGGTGATAATCTAATATTGAAGGTGTAGCCTGGGGAGAGGGAAATGGAGGACGGGCGGGGACTGATAGCCATCATGCTGGGTGTGAAGGTACAACAGGTATGCATGGACAAAGTGTGTCAGGAGCAATTAAGAAAGGGTGGAGGAAGATGAATGAATTTGTAGCTGGAGGTAAAGTCTGAGTGCGAGGAAGATGAATAAAAAAAATGAGGAGGAGGACAAGGAAGAGGGATTTGGTTGAGAAAAGGCCAGAAGAGAAGAAAGTGTTGAAGCAAAGAAAGGAGAAGAAGAAGAAGAAGAGAAAGACCGCTGGTGGTGGAGGAGGGAGGGTAAGCTCTACTAAATGCTCCCATTCAGACTGAGGCTACATATATTACAGAGAATTGGCCATCGTGCAAAATGCAGTGCAATTAAAAAAGGGCATATTGCTCTGAATGGCTCAGATATGCGCTGCCTCGGGGCAGGTTTTGAGCAATGGCACCCGCTCGCATAATTTCACCGACATATTTTTAGGGAAATGGCTCCTTTTAGAGTTCATCTAGAGTCAACCCACTCATTCAGGCTGAGGCAACTGTCCCCCCCTCAGCAGACTAATCTCCCTGCGAAGCTTTCGAAACGTGAGAGACAGTCGCCCCAAATGCTAACGTTGTGTTTGGAGCCTGTAACGTTTTACCAGCTCATTCCCGACACCCAGAAGCCTCAGCTATGAAAGCTGGGTAAAAAGAAAAGTGCATATATATGTGCAACGTGTGAAAGGGTTAATTGTGTCATTAATTATCATCACGATTAGTGTTTGGTGTCTATGAAATGTGAAAGACCAGTTGGTGCAAAGGGAAGGATTTCCACTTCAGTACTTTTAAAGAGTCAGAAGAAAAAGATTTAAAGGTACATGGTTAATTTTTCACTTATTATTATTAGCAGTAGTAGTAGTAGTATTATCAGTAGTAGTAGTAGTAGTAGTAGTAGTAGTAGTATTTTTTCAGTGTTACCAAACACCAGGGTTGAGCAGTGGTGATGCTGGAACTCACCTTGACGATATCACCCAGGTAAACCTCCCCCATCTTGTTTGGCACCTTCATCTGGAAGATACGACCCACCACCGCTAAGGAGTCTGGGAAGGCAGTGGGCGCCGCCGTGTTCTGCTGAGCCGCCGGCGTCTCACCGGCTCCGGCCTCCATCGCTCGGACGCCCTCTGTCACTTCCTGGAGCTCCTGCAGGAGCGAGGAGTGCATGGAGGCCTCCAGCTCGTCTCTTCCACCCTCTTCCATTAACACCATCTCAGCCAGCACATCCACCTCCACCTCTGCACGGGCCGGCGGAGCGAAGGAGCCCATCACAAGAAGCAAGCCCAGCAGCAAGGCTCTAGTCCTGGGCAGTCTCACATCAAGGCCCCCGTTCGCCCTGAGGCATCCCAAACTTAGTTTATTGCGCATTCTTGGCCTTTTGTCGACTTGTCACTGATGCAGAAAATACAATAAAAAGGAGGATGTCCAAGTGGGAGGGGGGCTTAGGAGGGAGCATACAGCCCCCAGCAGATAAAGCAAATCCCTCCTTTCAAATCTCCCTCCGCCCACTCTTCTGCCCAATGCCCGGGCAACAATCTTCTCTCCTTCTTCTGTTCCACCTCCTCCTCCTCTTTTGTCCTTTTCCCACTCTCTCTCGCCGTTATTCTTCCTCTTCCCCTTCGGCCTTTTGTGCTCACCCTTCAGAGGTTTAGGAGTCCCATTGTGCCAAGCACCTTTGAGATCTGTGGGGAGAGACAAGAGGGAGAAAGACAGAAAGCTTGGTTAGGGAGGTGCTTTCAGAAACGCCCAGTTCCTCAGCGCTCCACACGCAGCCTCGTCACAACCAAACACCTCAACCGAAGCGTCTCGCACTGAATCAAAAGTCAATCCCCCTGATAAGTTCAGCCCCTTAAACTCATTCGTGCCACACAAATCTCATTGTCGATAGAGATCCATCATGAAGGGGGTGGTGGGGTGGGGATAATATTATCAATGGTGGGGAGTAATCTGATTAGTTCTTACAACAGCTCTGGCTCTCCTCTCACAAGCTTTGCTTAAAGTGGCTCACTGGTGTTTTTATCCCGCCTGAGAGCAACAGAGCCAGAGAGGAGAGAGACAGAGACGGTGAAGAGCTGAGATGGACGGATGGATTGGGGGGGGGGCACTGAAGGTGATATACGGTGGGACCCCGGATTAGCCGACAATGCCCGATCAGACAAAGCTTCGTTGGAACTGCTAATGAATGCATGCCTGCTCTATTGTGAGCGGGGTCAAACTGAGTGTGTGTGTGTGTGTGTAGGTGTGTGTAGGCTAGCATGTGTGTGTGTGTGTTTGTGTCCATTGTCCGTGTGGAGGTTTTCTTATTCATGCAGCTCTTTCATGGTGAGAAGAGGATCCCCTCCTGCACAAGTGTGTGTCACAACAACACAAATGATTTCCCCTGAGGGTTTTCAAGACAGAGAGAGAGGGAGAGTCAGAAAGCAGAAGAAAAGAATGAAAGAGAACGAGGAAGAAAAAGGGGGACAATGAGAGACCCCCGCTGTGACTCCATTTTGCCCCGTCGCAGATACTCGAACGGGGAAAGTGAAAGCGCCACAGGAATTCCTCGGCAACAACAACACAAGGCCTCCCAGGTAGCCTTCCACCAACTCAAAGACTCTTTGTTGCTGCTGCGTCTCCCTTGCCGTGCATCACCTTTGGACAAACCTGGGTCTTAATCACGCAGGCCACTGTGAAGCTTCCCTGCTGGTGGAGCTTTTACCCAGAGTCAACTTCAGGAAGCAGACTAAAACAGCTCTGACTCAAACTCTCTTGAAGCTCTTTGAAAGTTTGTTTTTTACTCTTTAAAATGTATTTTTCATTGATGCCACTGTATCTGCACAGCATTCTCAGAGTTAAAGTTTAGCAAACCCTCTCAAAAGTAGTCCAAGATGGCTACTAAGGATAAACTCCAAGTCTTTCATGACGGCTACCTTCAACTGCTTCGCTGCAGGCTACGTCCCTCCTATTTCCCCTTATTGCTTTTTACTATTGTTCAGTCTGTCATCTCTTTCTCTTTCATTTTAATGAATTTGCACATTCTTCCACTGCTTCTGTCTCAGTTGGTCTCATAATGTCTTTCAGGTTTTCCTCTTTTGTCTTCTCTACCTAGCACAGCTTTCATTTCCCAGCCCTCTCCCCCCCCAGCCTTCCTTCAAAGGCTTAAGGTACGCCACGGCTTCTCTCTCAAATCTGCAAAACCGTCAAGACCATTTTTCCCTCTCCTCCCTGCACTCACTCACCTATCAGAAACACAGCCTGTCTATTCACTGCGTGACAATAGGGCGGATGATGGCGGGGGAGTGTCGCTGTGAAAGGCCTGCTGAGCTGTCTCTGCTGCTGGATAAAGAATCAGTCACCGCACAGAACGAGGGACACACACAGACCGAGAGGCAGAGAAACACAAGAAACCTTCTACACAGAGCGGGGCCGAGAGCTGTCATTACCTCGACTCCTACGACACCGCCCCCAAACACTCTACGCCCACCTCATGGCGCCGATTGTGGAGGGAGAAGGACAAGGACGTTGAGAATAGGCCGACAGAAAAGGAGAGGTGAGAGATCACAGTAGAGAGGCTGCAGAGACGCTGCCAGAGAGCAGGAAGAAGAAGAAAGAGTTTGTCACTTGTCTTGCAGTGCGCCCCCTGACTGGGCCAAAACG
Source organism: Mastacembelus armatus (assembly GCF_900324485.2). NCBI lineage: Eukaryota > Metazoa > Chordata > Actinopteri > Synbranchiformes > Mastacembelidae > Mastacembelus > Mastacembelus armatus. Next base: position 864,465 of record NC_046637.1, on the reverse strand, counting down.
CCACTAAAAGATGCTGCGACACATGTTTAGCCTGGGAAGTTACACCGGAGACGGTTTCTCTGCGTGTCCAGCTGTGGTGCATCCACAGCTAAAACACCAAGGACGCTGGGGCCGGTTGGGGCCAACTTGTGTTGTGTGTTGGCTGAAACCGGTTCACCAGGCACCATGGTGACACCTTTGTCCTGATGTCTGTGAGACTCTCTTCCCATTGGTCAGGGGATTTCACAGCCTCTTACTGCCCTGCAATTACTGAACCAATGAATGCTGAGATTTACGGCGTGCGGGGAAGAACTTCCCAGAAGACGTTCCCACATGTTGATCGTGTCAGTCATGACGGTGGGACGATGGGTAATCAATCAAGTTAAAAGCAAATCAAATGTTTGCATTTATTTTGGGCACAGGGCTGCAGAAATAAGCGTCTATTCAGAAAGACAACACGCTGACATGACGTTTAATGAAAGGAAATGCTCTGATCCCCAGATCCAGAGCAGGTTTATCGATGATGTTGGTAAATCACACTGTATTTGTCTGAAACAAGAGCAGAACAAAAACAAGCTCTCTATATTTGGCCAGATGCTGTATTTGCTTCATAGAGCCAGGGATAATTAAGTGGGGGTGCTCGGCAGTAAATAAATAAATAAAGTGGGTTTCTGACTGAATACAAAAGATACTGTGCCACGTGAAAGTAGCAGAAAATGAAGTTGCTCCCTGATTCAAACGTCAGTGCTCAGCCAGAGACTCGTTTTCTGCTGGTTTTATGTTAATGTGTTTTATTAAAACCACAGCAGCTGTGTCGCTAAAAGAAATGAGGCAACACCAGGCAAAACAAGCCAAACATAACAGAAGGGCAATCACAGGAGACATACAGTGAGATGTCACATCACATCCACTGGTAAAAGGAGCTGGAGCCAAAAAACAAAAGCTTTTACGAGAAAACATAAACAGCAGGGTCAGGACCTCTAAAGCTAAAAATATGCTGAGGTATCTCACAGAATATTAAAGCAAAGAGTACATAACACACAATGCTCCGTTTTCTAAGACATTCGAATAAACTGGTTCTTGGGAACGTATGAACATGTGCACTTACAGCATTTTAAATAATCCAAGTTAAACCATGTAGGAAAGAGGCTTTAATGTCCCTGACACCTTGGGCTGTCGGTTATAACGAGACAACTTTGATTTCAGGGGTCACATGTAAAAAGGCTTGTACGGGGGGTTTAGATCCAGTAGTAAACACAAACCATAGTACACACATATAGAGTTACCCCCAAAAACAACCTGCTGTTGTCAGGTGGATCCACACTGGTAGATTTTCTCTGTGGGGACTGGACACTGGCTGCTGCTCGGTGACAAACTATATATAATATATAAATATACAGACATGACACCCACTCCCTGGCACCCACCTCCACTCTCAGGTGGTGAGAACATCTTTATAAATAAACAGTTTAACTGAGCACTACATGTTCTATCTGCCTCTCTTCCTTTGACAGGTACTGAACAGACCTGGACCTGGGCCTGAGTCTGGGCATGTGGGCTAAACGGGGACAGCGAGTCAGAGACAATCAATTACAGGACACAATGTGAAACCTGTAGTTAAAGTGCAGATATTCCCTCCGTGTTGGGTTGACGACAGGGCGGACATGTTCTGACTAAAAACTAGACTACAGACTAGAAACAGACCTGCAGAACCTGGATCCTTCATTTACACAGCATTAACACAAAGTGGTGACAGTCTCTGCTCTTCCTGTTTTGTCCCTGGTTAGGACTAAGGGGGTACAGATGCTGGATGGATGTGAAAGTGAACATGCTATCATCTCTGACTCTGACTTTTTTAGAGCAAACAGTCAATTCATCCATAAAATAAAATACTGATTAATTGATAATGGAACTATTGATTACACACAGCAACTTAGCTAATCAAAGACTGAATAATAGATTACTCTATTGCTTTTATTTCTCCTATAAGTCACAGTCATTTCTAAACTATCGCTTTAATAGTAATTTATGTTTATTCATGTTGTGTAAAGTAGAGTTTGTTTTTTGTGAGAAATATTGATTATGAATCTCACATATCAATTTGTGGTGTCTTCTAAGTCACTAACCAAAGTTTTCAGACGGTCAGACTCTAAATACTAAAACTGCAGCTGCTGCCTTCATCTGACATGTTGTGGACCTTCAGTGGTAGCACAGTTTAACCGCCTGCTTAAAAGTCAGAGGAAATTCCTTCCCTGGAATTCCCCTCAGCAGCCAGTAAGGGCCCAGCTTCGCCACGCCGCGGCCAATTAAAGGAAAGGAATTCCCCCATGGCAGCCAATCACAGATAGACATCTTGTGAGGGGTGTAACAGGAGCAGTCTAAGGTGCTGGTACTCCCTCCGTCAGTCTCACTTCCATCCACCCTCTGCTGCTCCTTTAGCCCCAGATCTACAGCAGGATTGGGGGTGGGGGGTTCTAAAACAGTCCCACTGCTGAGGAAGCGACCAGACTGACAGGTGACACTGTCGCCATGACCACACACACCGTTTTCATTTGACTTACACTCCAGTCCTGGAGACAGACAAATATAAACACTACCAGCCCCAACAGGACCCGATGAGACGACTCACCAAGCTGATGGTCGGCCAACATCGGGCCCTTTACTCTGATTGGCTCTTTAGCTCTTCGGTGTCGTCTCCATTATTTCACCCATTTAATCCAGTGTCTCCTTATTTTTCTCCTCCTCCTCTTCCTTCCTTCTTCTCCAACCAAAGACCAAGTCCTGCCAACAGCAGCTCCACCTGCAGCTTCTTCTCAGACATGTTCTGGATCAGAAGCAGCTACAAACCGTCTGTGGTGTGAAGATGGTCACACTTTGTATATCTGCAGTACAGGTCTTCCACTGTCCCTGTTTGACCGACCAACACAGACTACCGCCCCCTGCTGGTGTGGAGAGGTATTTCCTCTCACCAGGTGCAGGACGTACGAGCTGGAGTCTGCGTGGTGCGTTCAAGGACACTTTCTGGTCCATACGACGTCTCAGCCCTAACCTCAACCATCTCAACTAAACCCAAACCTAAACCTGGTCCTAACCTGCCCCCTTAGTCAGCCCTGTGAAAGGCCCAAACAGTGCAGAAACCTTCTCGTGACAATTAAAATTATTACACACACACACACACACACACACACTGATTTTGTGTTTCAGATCCCTGGAAGAGGAGCAGTGTCTCAGCTGGATTTGGGGGACAAACTGCAGGCTGTATTTGTGTTGCAGGCAGATTACAATACAGTTAACCTTAACAATAAGATTTAAATATTTAGCACAGAGATTAGGCACATTTGAGGTATTTAGCTGGCTCTCTCAGCCACAGTGATTAGCAATGAACAGACGAATAAAGAAGAATGAGATATTCTTCTCTGAGCCTGGCAGAAACCTGCATTGTTCTTTTTTATGTGAGTGACTCAGATGATTCATTACCGTCTCATTATGGAGGAATTTCCAAACAGCAGCATCAGAAGTGAAGCCGTGACCTCAGTGACTCAACAATATGTACAAACTCATGCAGCGTCTAAAATAAACATATTTCCTACTCAGAGGTGCATTTTGAATTGGGTCGACAAGATCTGCAGCACAGGACAGTCCCAGAAACACAACCGGTCATAACGTAGATCCACCATCGTAGCCGCGACTGAGGCGAGCGAAGGCCATATGTGTGAACATACGGCAGTGAGGAGAGGGTCTTGGGCCTGCCAGGACCGAAGCAGCTCCACCTGAAAACCCCTCCAATGGTCCAGTGATTTATAAAGCATGTTCACAGAGCAGAGCAGGAGGAAACACAACCAGCAGCAGAGGAAACAGATGCTAACTTTCTAATCTGTTTAAAAAAAAAAGATGTCCTAACTTTTACAATGGGCTTTTGAATAAATTACAAATTAACAAACAAACAAATTAAATCAGATCTTGACTCATGGTGACACAGGCAGTGCAGAACAATAAAGCAGAGCAGAACAAAAGAGCAGAGAAGTGGGAGTCAGGGCACTAGTGGGACAACAAACGGAGGCTATGGAGGTGGGGAACAAGCCTGTGATTAAAAATAAAACTCTCAGAAATATGCAGAACAACTACAAATCCAGCAGCTCCCCTCCTGCCGGCTCCGGCCACTCCTCAGTCGCTGCAGCTTTGATATAAGAGCTGTTTCAAACGTGCGTGACTGACAGCTGGAACCAGATGTGAACCTGCCCCATAAAACAGAAAACAGCAAACTTCACCTCACAGCAGACTCCTGGGTGCAGCGGTCACACGTAAATATGAAACCAAGAGCTCACAACATCCATGTGCAGATGTCCGTTGGTGCTGATGATGTGAGGCACAGATGTGTATGCATATGTACAGGAAATCTGAGCCTGTAAAAGCGACGCGGTTCAGGGACTGGCATGAGATTAATGCACCGTTCATGGGTTTTAGTGGAGCGCCAAGCTGGTGTTTACATTTGAAAAGGGTGCTTCAGCAAAAGGCAAAAACACTTCAGGTGCAGGTGACGGGCGTACGACAACACACCAGGGTAAATGTGAGCTCACATCCTGGGTGGGGGGCTTTTCCGGACCTCCCAGCCTTCCAAAAACACAAACGGGAAGGTTTGTGCTCTCACGTTACCCATGCGACCCGCGGCGACTGGGACGCCATTTATTATCTCCACAAACAAGATCTTATCTCCCAAATAATCCTTTGATTAAAAACAAGACTGTTGTTCGAGTGTTTCAGGTTTAGGGAGCAGGCACCCAAACACCCTGTTGTTCCAAAAGACATCAAACCAAAACGTGAACTTAGCTGAGATGAAAGAAACAGACCGGCCTCCTGCTGACTGAAAACCTTGTTGATATTGATGTGCCGCTTTAGGTTTCCTGTGCTGTGGCATGAGGCCTTAACAAAGCCTTTTTGTGCCCCACAGGCCTCAGAGCACTTCAAGTTCCTCGAAATGGGGATTTTAATTTAAGGCGAAGCAGAAAATACAAATAAAAATGGAACCAGCAGGGCAGAATCATGGGAATTGTGGTTCTTTTGCGGACGCAGCCAAACACACGTCCACTTTGATTAGAGATGTGTTTTTGGAACGTCGAAGCATCAGCGCTTTTGCTCGCTCGCTTACAAGGCCCATAGGCTTTTCAGAGTGTGTGTGTGTGTGTGTGTGTGTGTGTGTGAAGGCTAACAGCTCATAAGGGGAGAGTGCCACAATGCTTTGTGCATCTCAGTAGGCTAATTATAACACTGCAACTGCAGCAAAAAGGAAAGTATGAAGTGAGAAGAGCGAGATGGAGCATTGTTTAAGAACGTGTAGGGAGCAGAGTAATTACATTCGGTCCAATTACGAAGCTGAACTTGTGTTTTCTGTGTCTCGTGTTCAGTCTGATTCTTATGCAGAACACAGGAATGTGCCGTTCTCTGTGCTCCACATCCGAAGGTCTGCGTGTTCTGACCCTCGTCCTGCTGGGACCACCAGCCAACACACGAGATACTCTGACAGCTGAGGGCAGCATCGTGTGTGTGTGTGTGTGTGTGTGTCTGACAGCTGGGGACAGTTGCTGGTGTGACAGAAAATGGCAGCTGGGCAACACAAGACCTTTTATATGCTCTACCACACACGCAGCCCCCCCCCCCCCCCCCGCCCCACCACAGACCTAGTACCACAGACCTGCTAATCTGTGCCCTTTAATCCCTGAACTTTCCCTCCCAGGTGCCACTCCACTCCCTCCAAACGCGCCCGGCTTCCCGCCCCTCTGAGCTCTGACAGGGGTAAATAAGGAACAGCAGCTATTTTTAGCCTTTGACTTAAATATGTCGATGTTACGGGGGCTATGTTTCTTTAAGGGAATCATTTAAAAACACTGCATTACTGTGGACAGACAGCTGACCTTCACTCATCATTTCAAAAGTCTCTCCTATTTTAGTGACACGAGCCAGCTGCGGCTTTATTCTGATGGTATGGATCCTTTCAGCAGAGAAGCTGCTTACCGGTGGGGATATGTGTCTCGTTTTAGATGAAGCTGTTTGACATTCACTGCCACCAATTGATCTTCTGCTGCTGCTGGAAGACGAGCATCAAACATCCCACAAAACGACGCTCGCTTTAAACGCAGATTTAGATCCAACCCCCTCATTCTTCCCACACAACTTTACAGTTGGATGACTTATGATTTCAGAATAGTTGGGACCTCCAACATCTACTTGCTGAAACCTTCGGATAAGGACATTCCAGTACATCATTTTAATAATAATAATTTGATAATTTGGCACATTGGGTTTCCCGAAGCCTTTACCGTCGGCTTTAATGCACCATTCATTTGACTGATCACTCCTGTCTTTGGCAAACAGATGGGAGATCATCAGCACCATGACACAGATGTCAGTCGCTCGCCCTAAAGTTCTCCAAGTCGTTTTGAGACAACAGATCGAAAATGTATAAAAATGAGATTGTGGATCTATAAACCCCAAAACAGCACCTGAAATCTGATCCATGAGTCCTCAGATGTTCTGGGCTTGATTTAGCTCCCTGCCGGTCACTCCATAATGCAAACACACCCTGGTGGGTCAGCCTGTGCACGTAGGCTTCATGTGTACACACACTGCAGTGACCTGGATACTGGAACTCGGTGAGGACGTACGCAGAGTCTGTACCAGCATGTGGCTGCGTCTCTTGTTGGCTGCATGTCCCTTCATATTACACGTCTGGCTACAAGCATCTGTGTTGTTCTGTGTGTGTGTGTGTGTGTGTGTGTGTGTGTAGGTGTATGGATCTGTGTGTGTGTGTGTGTGTGTGTGTGTGTGTAGGTGTATGGATCTGTGTGTGTGTGTGTGTGTGTGTGTGTGTGTGTGTGTGTGTGTGTGTGTGTAGGTGTATGGATCTGTGTGTGTGTGTGTGTGTGTGATGAGTTTGCAGAGATAGCCATCTCCTCCCATCCCCTGCTGAAGCAGGTCATCAATTCTCATCTCAGGGTCTGTCCTATCTGGCTTACACCACCGAGTTCTAAATACACAACCAGTCAGCAAACCAGGCAGTCAGTACGACTGGATAATCAGCCGGGCAGAGAGCAGCTTACATGTACCTGCAATACAAGCCAGCAGTCATTTCAACCCTGATGCTTGTTTTTCCTCTTTATTTACAGGCACAGACTCTACGTTAGCCCGAGACGCCACGCGTTGTTCGGCTACTCTGACACGCCGTCAGTCGCCGTACAGACGGTTCAGATGGTTCAGACGGTTCAGGAGTATTTTATGCAGAAAACCTGCTGAATTTAATGCTGCTTGTGAGCACGTCAGCAATAAACCCAGTAAATGTCTGTATGAATGAACAGAGGGAGTCAGGAGTTGATGAGACACTGAGCATCACTGGGGTCAACACATATATTATTATGGATGGATTTTTACAGTCACTAGTCTGTACTTACGGAACTACATTTTCCTTAATGCTTTGGGGAATGTAAACAGGAAGTATGAGCCCCGGTTTTGCAGCCTATAGACGTGTTGGGCCTTTTTTAGGAGCAGCAGAATGTGGACGGACAGACAACCGTCACTGTGACACTGAGGAAAACTGAAAAACAGCCGGACTCTCAGCAGAGCTCTGGAATAATGATATCCCAGGAAGGTTGACTGTCAGACTGATGCTCCTTTTAAAGATTTATAGAGGATAATTTATATTATTTTCCATCTAATTATAGCCTACATCTGTTTGTTACAGTTCAGAATCCAAAAATATGTGCATGTGCGTCGACTCCGAGGAGGAATACAGTTTCTTAAAGCGAACGGTGACGCTCTGTGGTGAGAGGTTAATTAGAGAGTCGGTGAATCAGTCAGTAAACCACATCAATCAGAGGTCTAGGTTTCAGTCAGTCCACCACCACCTGACTGCCAAACACCAGCAGTGATCAATAACTACATGCAGTCATTTATTGCGTCAGCCTGTAAAGCAGTGTCAGACAGTTACAGCCAGTCAGTGGCAGCTTCTGCTAATCAATTTAAAAAGCAGTTAAAAAAGAAGTGTCGAAATCCCACCCACTGCTTCTCAAATCATCCGGAGTCTAAACTGGAATCAGTTCAAATGTAATAAACATGTAATAAACATCAGCCATCAGAGTGAAAGTGAGTTCCCTCAGTGATGCTGTTCACCTCACAGTAAAGCAATAAAAACATCCATCCCTCTGTCGAACACAATGAGACACGGATTAGTCCCGGAAGAAACAAAGTCTGGGAGCTTCCGTTGAATCTCCAATCAGAAACACCTCAGAACGTGACTGTGACGCCAGGCGCTCGCTGCCCAGTATTCCCCCTTCTCCCAGCCAGTCAGGCAGTCAGCACATAACTCATCCAGCCAGTCGGTATCTCGGGACCAGCGACACCCCCCGTCCCTCCACCTCTAAGTCCCTCCACGGTCACTGCAGATGTCTCAGCTCCGAGGCTCCATCCTTTATCTCTATGATAATAGCAGGCCACGGCTGATAGCCTCACAGCCGAGCAATGTGACCTCCAGCTCGGTGCCGCGGTTTTAAAGGAACCACAGCCTGGATTCTTTGCTGGGCTAAAGATGTCCCCCGTCCGCTAAATTTATCGCAGTCTAACAGAGCGAGACAGTGAACATCACTGCTGATATTTATCACCAGACTTTATTTTTTCACCTTGGTGCTGAATGTTACTTAATGCTCCCTGTAAATGGGGAATCACACTGCAAACTGCCCTGAACTGATGCGAGTGAAACACAGGAGAGAACGTCGGGGTTGGTAAACACCTGGCTTATTTCTTCTTCTGCTCACGATACAAACAACAAAAGCATGACGTTAATTGTTAGGACGAGTATGAAAAACACAGTGATGCTGCAAAAGCACAGGAAGCTTCACGGAGAAACATCAAACTTTATGACGTGTTGCTAATGCAGGCAATTTTTCAGTGCACGTCTACGCTTTGGTTTCTGGTTCTATTGTTCTGTAGAAGCCTGAGTCGAGATGACACCACATTTGTGCTATCTTAAAAAGTACTGCACACACAAACTGTGATAACATTAACGTTAAAGAGTGTGTAGGAGGAGGGAGGTGAAAGATCTAGATGCTCGTCAGGGGAACAGGGAAAACACATAGGAACACTAGGGGGCGAGAGGCGGACTGCATATGTGAAGGTCTGTCTACATTAACTATCACTGAACAGAAAAGATGCAGTCGACAGTGGGGAGAAGGATAAAGAGGATTGGGGGGGTCTCTGGGACATGGATGCAGGATTTAAGACAGACATGGACTGGCTGAAGGACAAAGACTAACACTCTCTGACTATTGGCCACTATAATATAAATATGTGGACCAGTAAGTAGCAGGAAACTGCAGTAGGGAAAAGCCAAACCAGGCCTGAAGTCATTTGAACACATCGTTACATTTGTCCACTGGGGAGCAGTGACAAGTTCATATTTACACCAACAGCGACTAAAACATTTTTCAGGTATTTGGTCATAAACCAAAGTGACAAAGTGAAGTTTTGGTGACACAGACCAGGGACTGACCCTAAAGATCCACACAAACATATAATGCAGACTGGTTATCGCTTCAGTCTGGACGAGAGTCCAGAGTGGCTAAAGACGCGTGAGGTGGAGCCTCCTACCTGTGCAGGCACAGAACAGGAGTCACAGTGAAACCAGGACACAGAGAGAGAAGCTCGGAGAGCGAGGTGTCTCTAGTTAGTCTGCAGAGACCGAGGGCCTCAGAGCATCAGCCACAGGGTGACCACAGCGGCCAGCGTCATGTAAACCAGTGACCGTGACACACAGAAACACACACATGTGCAACGAGCACACACACAGTCACACAGCCTGCCTTGCGTCTGGAGGGACTGTAGGCGGCAGCCACGCAGATTTCAACACGCTGCTGCTCGGCGCGATAGCTCTGTCTTCCCTACTCTGCTGCCCTAATGACTTTCTCTGTGCTGCTCTCTCTCGGGTAAGTGGGTGACAGTCTTTTAAAGTGCAGGGCTGTACCTTCTGATAGCACCGAGCAAACAATGACCGTATTGGCCATGCTGGTGAGTCTGCCGGCGTCTCGGAATGACAACGAAGCACAGGGAGGATGCCATGGATGAATTAGGGTACTTCAAAGACGAGTTTAGCAGCATCCCAGTAAACAAACAGCACAGCAGAGCGCCTCGTCCTCGCCTTCAACGCAAAATTAAGAGGAGAAAAACACAGATGCTGATTTGTTTCTTCTTTCCTCTCCAGAGGGTTGGCATTTAATAATCCAATCCTGTACCAAAGGGCTATGGATAAGAAAAACATTAACAATATTAACACTGTTGTTTATTTTGAAGTTGACAGTGCTTTATTAATTCTTGCAAAGTGCAGCTAAAAACACACACACACACACACACACACACACACACACACACACACACACACACACACACACACAGAACATAAATCAATGACAAAAACTGGCATCAGGCTGGAAAACAAAAGGTTTCTACGTTCATTCGTCCTGAATGTTCAAATAGAGTTCACATCATTCCTTCACATCATTCCTTCACATCATTCCGGCCGAGCTCGGCTGATTACAGGCCAAGCTCTAAACACCTGGTTTGAGGCGAAGCTCTGGCTCTGCAGCAGATCCACCTGATGTCTCCGAACTTAAACACAGAGCAGAAGAAGCTGCTCCAGCTTGTTCTTATTCCTCACTCTCGTTCTCCGGTGTCACGGGAGTGTAGCTCATTTTGGGGGTTATGAAAACCTTTTCTCGGAGCTTACATCTGCTGTTTTTGCGGTTTTATTGCTGGTTTGTTGGCCACATTCGCCCTGTGTGTTTCGACTGGAGCTGTAAACTGACTAAAGCCAGAGCAGGACAACAACGTGCTAAATGTTCATATCCTGAAAGACAGAGCTCATCAAATATAAAGCAATTCAGGCTGAATCCCCATAAAACACCTTCCCATCTCTCTCTGAACATTTCAAAGCAGCTGTAGCAAAATCCCCGACACGTCCCACCTACGAAAGACCTCTGTGGGCCCCTGGGGCTACTCCCGAGAAAATCCCATTTCCTCAACACCCTTGATCACTTTAACGCTCTCACAGAGAGCAGAACTGGAAAGAGTCCATATCTTATATCCCTCAACTCTCACACTTAACTAACTTTGAATCTTTAAAAGTGAACTTTGCAGGAGACCGACACTGTAGCTGCTGACAATCAGTCTGCAAAAGCTAATACATGTTGTTTTGCGGAACCTGCAGCTCTCAGTCCAACTCAGCACAGTTCAGTCTTCATTCAGTCTGAGGCAACATCACCGTGAGACACAAATATGATCACATGAAGAACCAGCACCGTACGGACGCCTCACATCAAAACTCCATGGAGAACAGCCTATTTCTGGTGCTGCAGCTGTTCCCGGGCGTCAACCTAAAAACTGTGTTGGGATATGAATGGGAGGTGAAAATATGTTGATGTTTGGCTTCGGGTTTCTTTGACCCAGTGGGTCAAGACGTGTGTTTCTCTGTGATGTAGCTCCAGTAAAAGACCTGAGCTCAGAGCGAACAAGCAGAGAAAAGGCTGCAGCAGGTCATTGTTATTCTGTGTAATCAGAAACTCCAGAAGATGGTTGTAACCTGGTGCCTGCTGGGAGTTCTGCTGCCGTGCGGTGACCAGCAGGAACCTGAGTGTGCTCCGTCTGCAGCTCCGTCCGTTTGCCCTTGAAGATTATTGCCTGATTAAACTGTAATGCTCTTTGAAGCAGCAACTATATAAACAATACCCCCCCGCCCCATGAGGTCCAGAGCTGCAGACGGAGGTCAGAGTTAACACCTGAAGGACATTCAGGAACAGTCAACTCCTCTACCTGCATGCGCGCGCGCACGCACACACACACACACACACACACACACACACACACACACACACACACACACACACACACACACACACACACACCTCGATCTTCCACCCTCACTTTGTATTAACCCCATTTCTCCCTGTCCCTGTATATTTCTGCAGTCCCATCAATCAAGACATCCCATTACTCCCCCCCTCCCAAAACCTGTCCCACAGCACATATGCGCTCGCTCACACACACACACACACACACACACACACACACACACACAGTCATGCAGCTATGGCGTCTCCAGGACGTGAATCATCAGCGCTCGCTGGCAGCGGCAGCTCTCGTCCCCGTGAATGACTGTCCATCATAAAAGACAGACTGACAGATGAATGGGTGGGGGGAATAAAGGGCTGGGTGGGTGGATGAGCGTATGGGTGGATGAATAGAGGACTAAATGTGTGACTCATGACATCCTGATCCGTTACACAAACCCACAAATAGATGAGCATTCATGCCCCGTGACACGTTTCCCCGAGTGTTTGCTTCCTGTGCAGCAGGACTTTATCCGACAGCGTGGAGGTTTTCGGATTTATTTTCGGAGAACGCGTCTGCTGCAAAGCCCATACAGCCACAGTGAAGTTCATCCCCACAGGAGGTGACTTTTCAGACCCATCTGCTGCATCCGAACCCATTATCAGCACTTTGAAACTGCACTACAATATGAAGTCCTGAATACACGCACTATAAACCAGCTAGGAGGCCGGGCCGATTAATGGCTGCAGAAACCTCTCAGACATATTCACGGTATTAACAATATTAACTGCTGCTGCTCTCACTTTAATTTTGGCCTAAACACAAAGTTGTGGTTCTGGACTCAGACAGACCTGGTGAGTTTAAGAAGAGGGTTTGGGACAATTGTGTTTCACTTTCTTAATTATCTGATTCATCGGGACATTAAATGACACAAGGCAATAACTTTAGTGACTTTGTTTTCAGTTTTGATAATTAAATTACAATTTTTAAAAGAAAAAATGTGTTTCACTGCAATTTCAACACCCATGTGCATTGACCTGCACTTATTGGCTAATTCCCTATTAGTATATTTATTACATCTTGGTACTTTCTACCTTTCGTCTTAACTGTCGCTGCTGTGGGACAAATAAATGATGGTTTTTGGGCTTTTATCACAAAAACAAAAACAGTGACTGACATTTTCCTTCATTTTTAATGTCTTAGACAAAAACATTAATCAAGAACAACATCAGCAGATTAGGTGTCAGTCAGTATTTAAAAGTGATTGACATGCAGCTGGATGGAGCCCGGTCACTATGTGAGATCAACAACAAAAGCCTCAGATTCTCTTTCCTAACTGATGTTTGTTCCTGGATCCTTTTCTTCTTGCTGTTGTGGAATGTGTCGCTACGTGCAAACCGCGTGGACTCGTCCAGACCTGTAGGATGTGTAACCTGAGGCCTTTTGCCTTTTCAAGTGTGTGCGGTGACGAGCACCAACCGATAGCACCTCCAACCACCAGTATATGCCCCTGCTTGTACAAGTGTGTGACTGTTAGACTCCACACCAGGAACAATGTCACCTATTGAGAATCTGACCCTGTGCCCCCCCCACACGTACACACACACACACACACACACACACACACAGAGAAGGCCGGTGTGGAGTCGGCCTGGTGGTGTTTGACTGCGAGATTTAACATGTCAACTTCTCTCAAGTCTCATTTCCTCGACCTGCTGTGTTTGTCTCCCACCAACACTTTAAAAGCTCTCGGCCAGGTGGAAGGGCCAAGGTGTTTGTCCATGTCAACACACACACACACACACACACACACACACACAACGTGCTTTAAAAAACAAGAAACGACAGAAACGTGGAAAATAACAGCCTTTCCTGTGTGTTTGCCTGTGAAGTGTCATTTCTCCAGGTGTCAAGTCTCGTCCCTGTTCTTCGAATGTTAATAATAAATAGTCTCAGAGCAGAAACGGCCTGATAAAGATAAAAGCGTTCTGCCCTTTGCATGTTTCTCAGTGTTAACGATGGATGAGCCGAAACACTCGGCGTCTGACTTTAATGCGCCTGAATATCAAAGGCCTCTGCCAGGGACGGGAAGCTGGACATTATTTAAATATTCGTGAACGTCTTGCACTTTCACACTCGCCTCAAAGAGCAGAGACCGGTCTCCATGGTTACTGCACCAGTTTGCTCCGACATCCTGCGGCTGCTGAGCTGAAGCCGAATTCCTTCACGGACGACCGAGCAACACGCCTCGACAAGTGAGTGTGTTTCAAACACGTCCAAATGAACAAACACACATCATGAAACTGCCATGTCAAGACCCCAAGATCAGTCTTTTCTTCTACTGCCGTGATCACCAGGTTCTTGGGAAAACCCCATAAACGCTTTAATCTAATACAGGTAAACAAGGGGCCTGTGACGCCGTATCTTCTGTCTGTGGTGGGGGGAGTCCTCCTCGACTGGTCGGACAAAGCAAACCCCGCGGGGACATTTGGGCCTTTACAGCTGTATTCGCTTGGTTTGCTTACAGACTGTTTGTAGTGCTGGGATTATAAGGCTACGTCTTAATGGTGAAATCACACTGAGTTTAATATCTCGCAGCATGTGGCCGCCGCCTCGGTACTGAAGTCGACTCACACTCGGTGCTTCTCACAGCATTATGAGTCCTGGCATGGTGGGGGATTCCTCCATGGTTGACCAGGCAACTCAAAGCACCATTTGGCTCCACGTCCAGGAGGCTAACCAGCCAAAACAAGGGGGCTAATAAACCTGTCCACTGATAAGCAGTTAATGCCCCAGAACTAATTACTGCACTGCCACCCTGTTTTCTCTCTCCCAAATCAGTGGTATGACATGCAGACACACACACACACACACACACACACACACACAAGTGCTGTGACTGGACACCAGAGCAAAGCTGTAAGTAATGAGGGGACAACAAGAGTTTGGCAACTCAGTGGGCGATGTGTTGCTGCAAATTTACTGAAAACAAGAATATTAAATTAAAAAAATCTGAGCAAACAAGCGAAACAAACAGAACAAAGAAGTGGCCCTACAGTGCGAGTGTAAACAGATGACCCCGATGAATGTGTGGTAAGAAAAAGCCACCGGTACCAAGGCTGGGTCACGTGCATCACAACAGGAGCTCCGGCACCGAACCAGCCTGTGCGGCCGCGACGTCCAGGCCTGAGCGGTCGGCTCCACTCATCGCTCATAACGGCCTGGCCGGCCTGCTGCACCGCCTCCCTCTGCAGCAGGACACGGCCATGTCAGCTGCAATTATACAGCCAAGTGCCACTGGGAGCTACACCCTAATAGCTGCACGGCCGAACGCTCGTCACGCTCCCTTGTGCTCACAGCTTGAGAGGTGGAAGAAAAAGTCGTAGTGTTTCCTACAACGTCTGAGCCTGGACAGTTTGTGTCACTTGGTGTTTACAGCTGCCACATATTTACAGACACCGTCTCACTAGCACCTTTCAAATGCAGCTAATTTGAGGACAGTGACGATACAGCACATTACACTTACATCCATCGTCAGGGTTGATCGATAAGGAAAAGACATTATTAAACGCTCAAGCCCTGGAACAGAGCCCCAGCGGGCAGATGGGGCTCAGAGCCCCAGCAGGAGGGACGCTCCTGTTGCCGGGTGGTATGTTGAGTCACCACGAGAATGCTCCCCAGTTCAACCACACTTGTTAGCATTTGCACAGCTGAGCTCGCTGTGAAAAGGACAATGCACGTCCATCAAGCCTCTTACATCCTGCACCGCTCGGCTCCGTCACCGCAGGTCGCTATCAGGTTCAGTTGATTCCGATCACTGATCACCTTCTGTGTAAGCAGGGAACATGCTGCTCTGTCTGAAATGATGAACACGCTGCGATTTCAGTGACGGTAATTTCAGGTTGACAGGTGTTGATTAGAGTGCTGTTTGTCCGGGCCCAGGACTGATGTAGCTCCAGGCGAGCGGTCAGAACTTGAAAAGGATTAAATTAACTCTGATGGGTGTGAACTTTCATAAACACTGACACAGCACAAATTTTTTGTGACTCAAATTGTCCGTGACAAAAGTAAACACCTGAATCCCATCCTGCACAGCAGGAACTGGAAAACCCCGGACTTCTTTCCTCACGTTGCTTCTGATTGTTGTGAGTGAAAATGCTGCTGGTGGTCGTGGGTGACGTCGACTCGCTCCCAGCAGCTGCAGAACACAACAGAAGCTCTGCCAGTCTGGCAGGATCTGCACTAAACACGGAACCCAGAGGAAATGTGTTATGGAGAATTACAGCTCATGACAGGAAGTGCTGCAGATTGCAATCGAAAGAAAGTGGTTCAGCACACGGGCTCAGTACTGAAGCAGGGTTTACACACGGTTTGGCCCACATTTCACTGGGCTCTACTTTAACCAGGCTGAAACCATGACAACAGCAAAAAGACCAAGTTCAGCTGCGAGGACTCCTGGTTTCCCCTGGCAGAGCCTCTGGCCAATGTCCTCAACCTGAGCCTGCTCCGTTTCCTCTGTTGTTATCTCAGACTAAGAATAGCAGCAGTGCAGGCCCACACCTTTGACAGCCTGTGAGGCTCTTTAAACACCATATGACGGTTTTATTTTCGAGTCCTGACAAATGTACCGTATGTGCATCGACAAGTGGTGTTTGAGCCGTGGCGAGAGCATGACTCACAGCGACAGAATAGTAGCCAACTGTAGGCAGAGGAACGCACCGCATGCCTCATCCCCTATTTTAGCCCAGCAGAGGCCTGGGAGAGAGAGCAAGTGCCTGAAGGATCTAGATCTCATCTCTCAGCGTGATAAACGTCGACTCGTTCCACAACACTTTTTTACCTTCAGCTTTCAAATGAGGAAAAGGAAAATAAAGATCTACCCTGATCTCTACACCCAAAGAGGAATCCTCCCTTCCACACGTACTTAAAGTTTGAAAAGCAGGACGCCAAAGATTAGACTTATCATGTGGAGGATACACAAGGCTTTTCATAACACAAAAACACAATCCTGCTTTGGATGATATTGATTTCTGAAACAGGGAGAAGCTCAGACGTAGACAGGAAGAGCGCTGCGTGTCTTTTCAATGTCGAGATGGAAACAGGATAAAAGCAAAGCTGCTGGATAATAAAATATGACGTGAACTCTGAGAAACTAAAAGGAGGACTGCCTTGTTAGCAGAGTGATTAGCAGGTTGGTTAAAAAAAAAACAAAAAGGATTCAGCGACGTCTGAGTGAGTGAGCATGGAAGGGATTATAATTATGGGTTTCAAACAACAGATGTACGTCCTGGAGGTGCTGTTTTCACAGGGAGCAAGAATTAGTCTTCATAAACAACGTGATTCTTTGAAAGTCTGTCCTGGGCTTCTCGGGGCCAGAAGTTACTCAGCACATTAAAGACTAGGTACGCTTGGCCAGGGGAAGAACCTGAAGACAAGAACCAAAGCAGGGTTCCAGGCCCAGTTCAGCACCTATTAAGCTGATCATCACCTTGGAAAGATGTTGCAGCAGCAGCTCCGGTGCTCTACGTGTCGTTTAAACCTCTTAGGCCTGAAGCCTTTTCACTGAAGACTGAGGCGCCTTTCAGAGACGAGCTGAGCTGCTGTTGACTCTTTGATACGCAAACACACAAACAGCAGCACAGGGAGATACACACACTCGCCAATTCACCGTTTGTTTAACCCTTGAAGAGAAGCGGCGTGAAAAAAAAAGAAAACATTATGGAAACACACACATGGAAAACTGTGCGCCTGGTGTGGGGAGGCAGCACGATGTACTCTCTGTTTACTACACGCAGTATTTCTCACTTCTGTGTGTTTTCACAGCTCTATGACTACACTGCTGCACAAATAAACCCAGGCAAAGACACAAACACAGATGATTCCTGTGCGTGCGTGCGTGTGTGTGTGTGTGTGTGTGTGTGTGTGTGTGCACTGCTCCTCATCAAAAAAGACAAGATGGGCTTATTTACTGCAGCTGCCTGGGACATAATCTGCTCTTTAATCCTTTTTTTCATTCACGCAAAGTCGACTGAACGGGTTTGCTCCGCTCCAGCCGAGTCCCCAGACCAACACCGACACTAGAGGCCTCTACTGAAGCACAGGTACCAACACTGGACAAGGCCTGCTTTCAGATCCTGCAAGTAACCAGGACCAAACAGGTAAAGTATCAACAGGACACAACCCAAAAATAACCCACTACCATATATCCTGGATTAGACGCTCACTGTTCTCTCAGATGACCTCCACATGAATCCACTGCTGCTTGAAACTAGAACGAAGCATCAGTTTCATCAAATCTGAAACGTGAGAGTAACTGTACCACACACACACACACACACACACACACACACTGCAGACGCAACCCTAAACATCCACAGGAGCAGTGTGTAGCAACAAGAACTGTTCTCTGTGCAGGATTAAAGACGTGTGTTCACAAAACACACCAGGGTTATCAACAGGGCCTGTTTACACACACACACACACACACACACACACAGTGTACTCAGCTGCAGCTCAGGCTGATTTACGTCACTAAGGCCCGAGCGGGAGGGAACAGAATACAGTCACAGGTGATATACTGAGAAGGTTTTGATTCACGTCCACTGGGGGCAACAGGAAAACGGCTGGACCTCTAGGCCTCCTCTCCAGGCTCAGACAGAGAATGGCAGCACCCATGGGACCACTCCAAACCCTCCAAATTGCCCATTACCAAAAAGCCTATGGAGTAATAGAGCAGCAGAGTATTTCTGAACAACACGGTGCCATTAAAGCAGAAACAGCAGAAACAAGCAGGGACTGAAAGGTCAGGCGGCACCAGCCAAGTGTCCTCTGCACCTCAGTGGTCCTGCCAGACCACAGGCCTCTGGCCCCTGACGGAAACACCAGGGCAACACCTGAGAAGGACCAGAGGTCAGTAAAGGTCTACTGACGGCTACTGAAACCTTCTTAAAGCGGAACTACACGTCGCTGTTTCCACTGCAGGCACAGCAACTCTGACCAGAGAGCCCCAACTCCGACCCAGACCTCCCCGTCAGCAGCCTCTGCCTTTGTGTCGTCCCTCGGCCAAAGGAGACGTACCCAGACCGCGGCAGGCCGTCAAACGTCTCCATGGCGAAGCAGACGTGAGAGGAATCACGACGCGTCGGGCGCAAACATCCTCCGGTGCGCGTCTCCACCGAGGCTGGAGGGCAGAGACCGCTTCTCCTCCGGCTTAGCGCGACTGTCGCTGCTCATAATGAGGTGTGACATGTCAGCGCGCACGTTTCCCGCATCCGGCTCACCGTGGCCAACTTCAAATCCCATTGGCGCCCGGGGACTCACGCACAGACACGCATGCCACAGCGCCAACGACTCAGGAGAAGAGGGAGACCAGGATGGAGAACAGTGAGGTCACTAAGGGAGTCCTGAGCTGTGCACCGCACATTGCTGACACTCTCCCCTCGCTGGCAGCCAAAAATAACCCGGAGAGAGAGGGTGGCAGCCCGGCCTGTCTCCCCCCGAGCCCCGCTGGACTGCAGCCTGTCCGGCCTGCCTTTCAAATGCACCTGTTCGGGTTACAAGCCAAAGGAACGCCGGCTAGGACGAGACCGGAGGAGACAAGG
This sequence comes from Mastacembelus armatus, assembly GCF_900324485.2. Lineage (NCBI taxonomy): Eukaryota > Metazoa > Chordata > Actinopteri > Synbranchiformes > Mastacembelidae > Mastacembelus > Mastacembelus armatus. Next base: position 845,020 of record NC_046637.1, on the reverse strand, counting down.
GAAGGGGCGAGGGAGTAGGACGCAGGGCGGGGAGCGGCTGGTGGAAGCGGTAGCTGGATCAGGAGCAGCTAATCACACGGCGACCGCCTAAAAATATCCCCGGTGCCGCCGCCGCAAATCACGGCGCATTCAAACCCCGCGGAGCGGACCGGAGGTTTTATCAAACGCACCGGATTTCACGAAGCCCCGAGTGTGCACGACCCCGTTTGCTCAGAGCCCGTAGAGAAGATAGTTTAGTACACTGGTCTGGACTCGATCCCCCTGCCCCAGCCCGAGCGGCGAAGCCTCATTCACACTTGAAAATGGAGCAGTGAAGAAACTGACCGTCAAATCTCCTCCAGGCTCCGATCCCTCTGCGTAAATCCTCGGGCTGGCGGCGGGGATCCTGGTCTTCCTCCGTCCTCCTCCGGCGGAGTCAAGCGGGCAAAGGCAGGCTCGCTGCTCGGCGTCAGACCTCCCGTTCCCCGGGCTGGCGACAGGCTTTCTCCGCTGCTCCAAAGTTATTCACAGGAAAAACGCATAACACGCACCGTGCCCGCACTCACCGTGCACGGGAGAGTGTGGTCTGTAGAAAATGTTGGTTTGAGTGGTCGGAATAAAACCACAAAGGGGGATCACATCGTTTTCTGGTGCGATCAGCAGTCGGAGAGCTGCTGTCGGACCCGAAGCCTCCACCACGGAACACGTCCCGCACTCCCGAGGTCCTCCGCACAAATGTCCGCTACCGAGGCTGAAGGATGAATTTCCACCCGGAGGAGGAGGAGTGGAGAGGGAGGGAGCGCATTCTCTGAATTACTCCACCCCCAAACTGCGCCCACCCCTCCGTGTTCTCCAGTCCCTCCACCTCTTTCATTCACTCTTCTCTTCTTCTCCTCTTTGTCTTTTCTGCCTTTCATTCACCCGGTCCTCCTCTCGCATCTGCCCCCGCCTGCCCTCCGGTAGCGGCCCCCGGTAGCGGCCCGGGCCCTGCCACACTTGGGGCCACACGCACCGGGCGCCTTGACTCCCGCCTCATCAATCCATATGTTTACTCAACGCCTCCGGTGGATTTACGGTGATGACATTGATCCGGGGTGTGAACGGTCACCGGGCAGGTTCTTATCAATATCGGTGCATTGCAGTGAAGCGATGGGGCCTGGTCCGAACGGGACTGAGTTAGATGTGGGTCCTTATTTCACCAGGCTCTGCAGAGATGCCGCCTGCACCAGGACTTAACATGTGACATTTGAAATCAGCACATTCATAGTTTAGCCTGCACCTCCAACATAAACGTGTCTGCAACACAGCAAATGTTTTCAGAGCAGCTTTCTCACACGTGGAGGTGAAAAAGCTGCTCCTCTGTAAAAGCCTCATTTGTTCTTTGCTCCTCTTAGCTTTATGGACACAGCACCAGCACCTGGAGTGGTTTTATATGTGCCCGTGCGTTTTAGTGCTGCATGAAATAAGGCTTGATTGGGGATAAAAGCTCAGCTAAGTGTCCTGTGAATTCATAAATTCATTCTTTGTCAGCGCTAAAAGCCTCATGTTGGCCTCTCACGGCTGAACACACGTCTTGAGTCGTCAGCTCAGACCTGTGAGCGTCTTCCGAACGCGCTGCTGTTGTGACCCAGGGTACCGGGTCATCTGTAGGGATTCTGCTCCAGGCCCAAATCACAGACACGACCAGTGAATGAAACCAAACAACATCCACTGTGCCCACGAGCAACACACACATTGTTCTGGTTAAGGTGGACACACACACACACAGATTCAGACAGCGGTGGTGGCCCAGCAGCCGTGCAAGACGCAAACCTGCTCCCGGGGACCAGCTCCCTTGGACCAGCTCCCCTGGACCAGCTCTCTGGACCAGCTCCCCGGGACCAGCTCCCCGGGACCAGCTCTCTGGACCAGCTCTCTGGACCAGCTCCCCGGGACCAGCTCCCCGGGACCAGCTCTCTGGACCAGCTCTCTGGACCAGCTCCCTGGGACCAGCTCCCTGGCTGGGACCTGTTAGGGGCACAGGGACAGTTGACCAGGCTGTTAACAGGATCTGGGGCTCAAACTAAAAACACTGCACATCAAACAAAAGCCCTTATTGACTGTGGTGAGTCAATGGATGTGATAGTGACGCGAGTTTGTACTTTTCCTCCGTGTCGACGTTTCAACCACGTGTCCTCAGGAAAAGTGTCTTAATTGGATTCTGCTTCGTTCTGTCACCGAGTCTTTGTATGAGATGAGAGCAGGTGTCACTGAAATAACTCACGTTCATCTGATTTACAGTGAGAGCAATGTGACACCTGAGTCTGCTCATTAAATTAAGTCCCGTTTAATTCAGGTTTAATTGGAAGTTAAGTCGTCTGAGATGCAACAAGCCAACACACCGAGTGTGTCTGTAAAAGCGGTTCCTGAAGCGGCTGCAATGACAGAACCTGAGTAGAGGATTTTATAAGCAGCCACTGAAGAAGTGGAGAGCTGAGACACACCGATATGAATGAGGGGGAAAAGAGGGCGATTGTTGTGTTTTGTCCCAGAACTGGGTCCGTTTCGAGAGTGTTATTAGAACTGACAGCAGACACCGGCCCTGTGGTGGACGGACAAACGTTGCACGTCTCTGGGCCTGACAGACGTTATTGGAAACGTTAAATGGAAGCTGTCTGCAGGAAGCTGAGGTCAGGTGACAGATACGTTAGGCGATATCTGACAGACACATGCTCAGGAGTCATTTTCAAACACCGTGATGAAGCAGAAACTACTCCATCACGGTTTGCTGAGCGTATTGCCTTAAAATCTTCGCACACTTCAACAGGAAGGCGCTTCACCATCCGTGAAGAAGATGTCAAACTGTTACAGAGCGTTTCTCCACAGGGCCGGCCTCACCCCAAGCGGTCCGAGGGGGGAGCAGATCCAGGCAAAGCGCGCCGCAGGAGGGCGTTTGAGTCGGCCGCCACGGGGAGCCTTCAGTCATGTGGTGGAGGATGGAGCTCAGGTGGTGGTGGGTGAAGTGAGGGAAAGTATCCCAGCTCCTCAGGCTGGTGGGAGGGAGGAGGACAGAGATGATGCTGAGCTAGAGTTGAATTTTAGTTCAATTTCAAAGATGGTTTCTCTTTACAACGCAGACGTTAAACCACATAAACCATCCAAATCTACATCTCCGAGTCTGGAGTCTTTCTCCCAAAAGTCCTGATAATTAAGAGGCTAACACTTTAGCATGCTAACACTCACGATGACAGTGATGCATGATGTTATTAAGGTAAACATTAACACTTTAGCACGCTAACATGTGCTAATAAATACAAATCACAGCAGGTGAGGAAGTCATGAGTCTGCAGGAATAAAGTGAAACTGGACAAAATGAAAGGTGGATGTTAGCCAGCAGGACGTCAGCACCGTGCCCATTAGCAGGCGTTAAGTTACCGCTCTGCACGATGGAGGCCAAGCAGCATGTCATGTTTACATTTCATCACATCTATTACAAATTAATTCACTAATTTGTTTTGCACATTACTCCCTATATCCTGCTATGTAAGTTATGTAGCTCAGGCCTGTTTGTCTTCTACTATTAACTACACACTTAACTACAGCTGAGCGACAACAAAACCAAATTGAGGATGAGCACAAAAGAAAGAAATTATTTCTCCAAAGCTCAGGCTTTATAGGAGCCGACGCCGAGGTCATGGACTGTCTGTGAACTCCAACTGTACCTAGTGTAACACACTACCAGGCACTTCCCCCTCAGTGCATCACTCCCACATCTTAGCACAGAGCAACGTGTAGCCGCTGCAGGAGCTTCACTACTGCTAACATCTTCAGACAGGCCTGGCTTTACCGAGGGGGGTGGCGTTTCAATATTCATGGCGGTACATGACAGAGGCGTCGATGAGAGGCGAAGTAGGAGTAAACCAACGCCACGAAGGGAGACAGGAGAGCTGAGAGCGAGCCAGAGAGGGAGGGAGGGAGAGAGGGAGAGAAGAGGTAAAAGTGATATTAAGGCTGACAAAAACAGAGCTGGAGTGTGTGAGCTGCAGAGACTGAAGGTGCAACACACACTACAACACTACAACCTGCCAAAACATAGACGAGACAAGAATACACCACACACACACGCACACACACACACACACACACACTTTAAAAATCCTGTCGCCAGACAAGCGTATCAAACCTGGATGATTCTGCAGGACGTCTGATGATGTCGGTCACAGGGAAGTCCACGCTCATGCTCATCCACCACACGCCCCCGTACGCCCTCAACCTGCTGGGACGCTCGATCAGAAATGCTTTTTGGATGACATCAGCGTAAACCAGTCCGTAACTGTCACACACAGTCGTGAAACAGAGAATCCTGGGTACAGAGACAATACGGGGCCTATTAAAGCTGCTGGATGTGCAGGAGGTTCTAACTGATGCTCGATTATTGACGTTTTCATGAGAGTCAGTGTTTTCTAATGCAGCTGCTCTTCCTTTGTTCTGTCGATTCAATCAGCAGAGCTTCATCCAAGCGCTGGAACCTCTCCAGGTTTCAGTCACCTAACATCATCTGTGCACAAAACAAACAGGGCCTTTACTTCCAGGAGCCTGGCTGCCCAAAATAACTTCTCTCCTGCACAGCTGCAGGAGAGAAGGCAAAAGGCAGTGGACAGTGTGACGTACGCAGCTGTACGAAGTCACGTGAAGCCACAGAGGTAGATGTTAAAACCACACATGCAAACAAAGACACAGATGCAGACGTGCTCACATGCTGAGGGGGAAGGAAGGTAAATCTCTGCAGCTGCTCGGCTCCTCGTCCTCCTGCGTGAATGCAGGGAAGGCGTCGGGCGAGCCGGGGCCTCGTCCCAGTGACTGCATCTAATGAAAAGTGACAAGTCCCTTCTCCAGGAGAGCCTTCCTGTTTTGCTAGGCTTCAAATCCTATTTGCTCCCCCCACCACCACCACCACCACTCTCCATCTCTCTCCTCTCGTCTTCCTCTCACTTTTCTAATGAGTGTTCCCCACTTTCTGGAAAATGTGTTGCCAATATAGTCTTATTATGATTTAAATACTGTAATTCTCCCCCAGGGAAGACGCAAGAGAGGGAGGGAAGATGGGATTTAAATCTGTAATAATATGAAAAATTGTAGTCAGCGACTGGTTAGTGAGCGGCAGATGTTCGGGGAGAGAAAGCAGGAGAAGCAGTGTCTGTGTAATTTGAGAGATAGTGAGTAAATTGATTATTGAATGGCAGGTATTCACAGAGTGGCAGATTATCTGATGAGCATGTGATAGCAAAACTTTGCACTGTGCTCAATCAATCTACAAGAAAGATGAAGTGATGCTCGGACTCTCCATCTTCAGCGGGTGTTTACAGGTCGATGAAGCAAAATGGCTTTTGTGCAGCCCCGGTGTATGTACGTCTGAGTAATATAGACGTAATATAGACGCCATCAGTCGTTCACATCTTCTTCTGTGTATAAATGTTAGAACATTGTTAGAACAGGATGTGTACATGTGCTTGGTGTAAATGTGTGTTTTCTGCTCCTGTACTTATTAAGGTGCAGGATACAGTATGTGTGTTACGGTGCCGTCCTCGTTAATATTTCATATTTCATCTCAGCACTGGCAGAAATAAATGGGCCAGAGAACAGACACTCTTTACAAATGGGGGATGTGTGTTTTTGTGTGCGACTGTTGTCACTACACTGTGTGTGTGTGTGTGTGTGTGTGTGTGTGTGTGTTTTCAATAGGCCTGAGTCTGACTGCATGCACACAACACACCGGCACATGCAGACGTGTTAATGTGTCATGACGCACGTGTGCTTTGTGTTTCTTGGTGGGTCGAGCTCTTGAGCTGCAGCTGTGGCAGTGAAACCTCCTGTTCCGTGATCAGTCAGTGCAGGTCAACAGTTTCTGAGCTGCAGTCCACAGGTACTGGTGCACGTGTGAACCTCATTCTATCATCCCACTGCATCAGCAAAAAGTTCTGCTAATGTTCATGAGGAGTCGCATGGAAGGAAAAGCTATTTCTGGGGGTTCAGCCTGTAACTAGGTTATATGACCCACCCACCGCATTTCACTTTCAAATATTCACTTCTGAAGAAGCTGTGTAAGACACGAAACCCAACAAGGCGATGCTGATTAACTGTCAGTAACCGGGCAGTACGACCTATGACACAGCTGTTAGTTTACTTTGAGACAGGCCTGATATTTGTCTGAACAAATAAACAAACATCCAAATCAACAGGAAATGACAGGGAACGTGACCAAAAACACACCAGGTGAACAGATGATGGGCTGATTATTTATCAAATGCTAATTATGTCAATAATCATTTCACAGAACTGACCCTGGATCTGCCATTAAACTCTAAAGCCTGGGGTTTGAAGGTATGATAGTTTCTCTCATGTGATTTAAACTCTGGTGAAAAGGAACAATATCATGATATTTCTTATCCGTCAGCTAATGATCTTTAAAGACTTAAAAAGGTACTAAATCCTGGTGCTCCAGCCGTCAGCAGATCCAAACGTCGGGACGTCAGCGTGTTATAAATCTCCTTAAGTTAATAAACCAAAGACAATGACCTCACAGTGTTATAAAGAAAAACCCAACAAATCCCTTATGAGCAGCACTTGGCGACAGTGGAGAGGTTCCAACAGAACCGGGCTCAGTTTGGGCAGCACCTGCCTCGCCCGGTTGGGGTGAGTGGATAGAAAGAAGAGAGAAAAGCACTAAAACAAGAAACAACAGATTTGTCTCAAGGGACTTTGTCCTTAGAGCCTCGAATTGGATCAGGACAAAGTCCCCAAATAAACCTTAACAGGAAAAACAGGAAGAAACCAGAGGACGAGCAACAGAGGAGGGAACAGAATAAAGACATCACACGTTTCCAGTACGAACCGTCAGAACGACACGATTTTATATTAAACACGTGAAGAACGAGGAACGTCCAGGTGCCCACAGCAGTCCAGGACCAGGATGCCTTTTGTTCAGCACAGGTTACAAACACGTCATTAATTTATCTACTGACACACACACACACACACAAACACAAACACACAGGTGGGAAAGCGAGCTGACACTATGGTCTGTGCTTATTTCCACTGCTGAGAGATGAAGAAGTCAGTGGTGAGTTCGACTGAAGCTGAATCACCTCATGAAACACAGAACATTCTTCAGTTCTGCTTTAATTAGCTCAGAGAATTCAGGTCTTTAAATACACAGTGTCCTGACAACACTACAGTGACCTGAGACATTACCATGAGGGGAAAGAGTGAAATGAGAGCAATACGAAGCCAAAGGGAGAGGGAGGAAGGATTTGGTTAAACTCTAGATAAGAGCATATTATAGCCAGCAGAGGAGGAAGATACGGCAGAAGGGATATGATTCAGCGGGGACAAGAGGACGTGAGACACTTCTGCAAGAGATGAGTTTTCAGCCTGTGGTGGAAGATAACTCTGATGTCCCGACTGCAGTAGGCCTGCAGGTATCACAGGGAGCTCTCCTGGCTTTTTCAAGATGAACTCAAGCTTTGTGAAATACAGTCAATCAGACTATTTCCCTCTTTCGGGTCGTCACCAGAGAGCAAGCTGTTCGACTTCCACAGGTCCTCACGTGTCCTGCAGGAAAATCACCGTCCTCATGTCCTGCGACAGAAGCAGCTTCACAGCGATGTGTCTTAATTCGACGGAGCGACCCATAAGTGGAAAATCAAATGATGGCATGTGGTTTTTGGTAGATGACTAATGTGGTGGTCTGATTTCACTGAGCTGTGTCTTCATGATAAAATGATATTTCTGCAGCTAATTGTCCCGACAGCCATCGCAGCAGCCTCGCAGTGACTCACTGGTTATTCATTGTGCACCCCCAGATTTATGGTGGTTTCTGCCATTTTGTGATCAACATTCTTATGTTATTGTGGAAACAAGCCACCTGCCATCGTAGAGGACAACATAACTCCACTGCACTTTATGAATCATTTCATTTTATTGTTAAATGTCAGACTCAGAAATGCAAATGTGTAAAAAAAGGTCTAGGTTTGGTTGAAACGTCTCCTGTGATGTAAACAGCACTTTGTGGTTCCATGTTTATATTAAGAAAAAAAGAAAAAAGCTGATTTATTCCAGATATTTTCTCTTTGTGGCGTTGAACTGTTCTTGAATCTTCACGTTCCCTACGAGACGGCGAGACCTACCCGGGGTTAACGCGGCGGCTTCAGCCCAGAGCCTGCTGGGACAGGCTTGGACCATGATCACTTTAATCATCCATCCACTGTAGGTCTGCAGGCTGTTTTCTCTGCAAATGTTACATAACAAACCCCAGCGAACTGGCGCAGATCACACAAATAACATACAGGGTTTCTGGTTAACTCACACTAAAGCTCCAAAAAGCCGAGAGGAGCTGCAGCTCAGCTGATAGTTCTCTGTGGTCTGCATCGGCACATTGTTTTCACGTCACGCATTAAAAATACTGATTAGAGCAACTTGGAAACCTGTGGCTTGGGTTACAACAACAACTTGGTTAAGGTTCCAAAACCATTTCGGCGTAACAGGAGGTCTGACCTCCCCCTTCTGTGGACCCAGAACTCCTGCAGCTCACAGAGAGCTACCACTCTCCTCTGTAAATCACAGCCCCGGTGGAAAACTGGGTTCATATAAATACCACATGGTGCCGAAGCGCCAAGCAGACGATGAACCAACAGCCACAGCTCCAGATGTGTCAGGAACCAAAACAAAGAACAAAACTGATGATAAAGCACATCTGGACCTCAGCTTCCCCAGGACTAGAACACAGTGGGTTGGGTCTCTAAACTTCAGCTTCTGACAGGATGAAGCTGAACAAGTTCAGACCCTGAGACTCTATGTCCTGAACACAAAGAGCATCTGGACCTTCAGAGGCTCAAGTGCTTGTTTGAACCCAAACCATGGTTCTGTTCCTAAACACATCCTGTACTTTTTGTGCCAAAAAGACAAGAAAAATATTCATTCATTCTTTCATTCATTCATTCATTCAAGCAGAAGCAACGTGTTCTGGTGCCAACAGCCACCACAGAACTGTGACAGTCCAGTAAATAACCCCAGACTCCACCAACCACAGCGTGGTGTCCTCACATAGACTGTGTATATTAGTATTGTGCTTATGACGCTGCAGTTGTTGCTCTGGCAGAAACTCTCGCGTCAGCTTGAGTTCTGCTTCTGAAAATGTCTTTTGAGCCAAACTTTCTACACCACTAGACTTTATGGTTTTGCTTGGACTTGTAAAAAAATACCAGGGTGTGCTGGGGCCCCACTAAGGGCCCAGTGGGATAAACACATGATACCGTCCTATCAGGGAACAGCCTCGTAAACAGATCGGTATCTACACAGTGGGGCTTTGGGACAAACAGGGGTCTCATGGTCTAATTAGCAAATTAAAGACCGAGAGGGCAAGAGGGCTCAGACAGATGAGACGATAAATGTCACTGTTAAAGTCCACACTGTCCCCAGCTCTGAGCACACACACACACACACACACACACACACACACACACACACACACACACACACACACACTTTTCTTTCTCACACCTGTTGCCTGATCAATAAACATTTGCAGATACAGTAAGCTCCCAGATGCCCACACTAACCACACAGTTTATGTGTGTGTCTGGTTTGATCCTCCTGGCTGATGAGCAAATACCTTAAGGTACAGACACATGCAGCTGTCTCTCCGTCTCTATCCAGCTCCCTGACCTCGGGCCACACAAACCGGGTCACTAAAGGTATTCGATGAATGAAGGAGGAACACGCAAAGTCACACCACTGATCTATTGTTCCGGCCGAGGAGGGGTCCTATCTAAAATCACCCCCTCAGGGAATATTGGCAGGAGGAATGTGAAAACAGAAGACGTCTGGCTTTGGTACTTCAGGGCAGACACCGATCACCTCGACAGAGAAGGACAGCTCTTTGGGAAAACGATGGGGGCACAGGCGACATAATGGATCCTAACTCACGACCTGTCATTAGCTGCTGAAGTTAATTAGGTGAGATTCCTGACAGGGTGTGGTGTGTAGTGATGGTGCCGTGCTCGGCGGTGGTATCTCGCACCACATACCACGAGGTTCACCTTTGCTCTCTCGCTTTTATCTGAATGTTCAGCTGCATTTGCTGTTTCTCTCAGATTCTGCGTGTGAGCGGTGAAAACATCCAGTTTGTCTTGACGTTAGCCGAGAGAAGAAGAGAGCGAGCACATCAACAAACTGCACTTTTATTGTCTGAAGGGAAATTGAAACCCATTTTTAATCCTACGATTCTTCTGTTTTCATAAAAAAGGCCCAAATAAAGCAGGAGGGTTCTGTAATCAAGCTGAATGTATGTAATGTATTCAGTTTGTTGTCTTTTAGCAAGTACCATTTAGAGTTAATTAGGTGAAACACCCAAGAGGTTGTGGTGTTAAAAGTTTTCAATAAAGGAAACTTTTTTAGATCAGTAACTGCAGCAGCAGAGTCACAGTCTACACCGACTTCTGTGTACAAGATTGTTTCTGTAATTATTGGGTTTTTGGAAACGGAGCCGGCGGTCACCAAATCACGACCTCTACTTTCCTGCCGTGCAGCCGAACGTACTCGTTCGAAACCAACTGAAGCCGTCGCTCAGAAAACCTTCCACCACGTCCGTGACCTCTCGCTGCCCGAAGCACAGAGTTCATGTAGAGACTATTAACTGGCAACCCGATTACTATGAAGACAGACGATAAAGTCTGGTGTGCTCTGCTGCAGGATAAACCCCTGAGAAGAAAATCCAAAGACAGGAGAGAAAATCCCTGAAGTAAGAAAGAGGAAGCTTGATGAAAGCAGGATTCATCTGTTCATTCATGTGAAGTATTCACGGAGGTCACTCACTCCTTCACTGCGTCTTCACTCAAAATGTTCTGTACTAACTGACCCACAACCTTAGACTCAACGTCCACCTGGACTTGGAGCTGGTTCAGGTTGGAAAACACTGTGACTTCACTGTGACACTAAGTTACAGGAGTTCTGTGAACTGAAGTCATCCAATTTCAGTCACCTCTCCTCACCGCAGCCGGCAAACTGTGAAATTGCCTAATTCAGCTTTAAAGCAGAATGCCTCTTTTTATGGATCTTCTCTTTACAGGGGACATTTAAACAGGAGGCAGGGCTGCGGCTGTCTACCGCAGGTTGACCGTGGTTAGCTTCATTCTTCCTTGGCCTGTGTAACAAAGCAGTGGGAGATTTATTCCACTGTTTGCTGACACGGTCGCACATGTGCATGCAGATTAAGCAGCGTGCGCTCGTCTTCCTTGCATCTCTGTAGGAAGGGGAGAACAATCTCCTGAGTTGTTGAGGCGTGGGCTGAAGGCGAATAACAAGTTGCTGCTCGCTCACAGCTTTAATGCAAATGATATTTACAAGTAACGCATTAGTACACACATTTTAGAAAAGTATTTTAATAGCTAAAAGTATTCAATTTAATGCACCACAGAATGCAGTGAATAAAAAGATTATCTGCATTCAGGCTAAGAGTCGTTTGTGTTAACGTCTTCACTCTCTCCCGGTCGTCACATTTACACAGGGACTGTCCTGATTTAAGGAGCGAGCCAGATGACCCATCATTACCCCTGGGGAGTAAACAGTGGCTGCTTCATGAAACAACTTGCCCTGCTGAGGTAAAAAACCAGCTCACGTCTGTGTTAGTGCTGGATCTCTGTGAGATTTTCACTGAGACGGGCAGACGTATGGGAGGAGATTACTGTTAAATTTAAGAGCCTGTGTGTGCAGGAGCAGGAGGCATCATCAGGGCTTCATTCACTACTTTAAAAGTAATGTGCCTGTCAGGCTGCTGATCACCACCACAAAGACGGAAATTATAGCATGTTTTCTCTCACCTTCCTCTTTCCCGAGGTTTTAATGATTTCATGATTAGAAAAATAAAATATCACACAGGCAGGTTCTGCAGTTCTGTCTTACACAGATACAGATACAGATACAGATGCAGTGCATTGAGCTGTGGTACTGCTGATCTTTAGTATGGCCTTGAAAACAGGAGCCGACTATGTGCTGATCCAGGTTCAGATCTGAATTAAGGATTGAGGATCTTAGGACATAAGATGTGGCAGAATATCAGCCCCATCAGTTCTGTAGCTCGGCTTGTCTGCCTTACAGTGAGATGCTCACCCACACACTTATCTGTTCCCGCCCTGATACATGAAGATGCTGAGCAAAACTAAGCTCACACACACACACACACACGCGCGCGCGCGCGCACACACACACACGCACACACATCTGTGCAGAAAAACAGAGATGAAACTGTAATGTAGGGCTGAACACGTCTTTCTTTTTTAAGCACTATATCCCAGTTTGACTTGCAGTGAAGGCAGTGGGCGATGATGCAGCGTAGAGCTAAAAAAATCAATGCACAGGATGAACATTTGGCTGCTTAGCTGAATCATACTCCAAAATATCCCTGACGACATCAGCTGCATGGATTTTTGGTGCATCAGTACTACGACTAAGTCAGTCTTCTCTTATGGAATAACACTGGTCACCTGTCTTCAGCCTCCAGAAACTAGAGGGACTGTGCAGAAACCAACAACTCATCAGTGCTGCACTGGCGACATGTTCCTCCATCGTCGTGAACACACACACATACTGCTGTTTATTGTGACTGACACACACACACACACACACCGTCCTGGCCACATACACGTTAACAACACGGCGACAGACGGGTTAGCACATGATTAGTTAGACAAATACAGGGCAGCACTATCCACTGACTGTGGTGATGATGTTCCTTCTACTATTACAGTTTTTCAGAATTAGACCTTGTTAACTGCATGTACACAACAACAACAAGAGTCTGCCTGGCAACACTGCTGAGCTCCACCCATTTGGTCACTGCACAATCAAACCACACTGAAGCTAAGCGGGGCCGTGCCTGGTTAGGACTGGGAGACCAACTTGGAGGACCAGGGGCCGATATCCTCAGGCACTGAGGTTGCGTCAGGAAGGGCATCCGGCGTAAAACTTGTACCACATCGACAATGTGGATCAACTGATCAGCTGTGGCGACCCCGAATAAGAACAAGTGATTGTTGTTAGTATTCTCCCTGAGAAAGACACTAACAGGCCTGATAACAGGGTGACAGGTTCCCCCTTGAACGTGTTCTCTCCTGCAACAGGTGGTTTTTGTTGTGCTCTTTTCATTGGTTTGAAGTTGGCAGGTTCTTTGTGCATGTTCTTCTGTGCATCGAGCAGGATTTAACATTTGGACTGGGGATCCGCTGACAGCTGGTGGGTTGTTTGGTTACCGTCAGTCAGATCTGATGAACTACACCCACACGGTCCTGAGGAGGCAGATTAACAACGTTTGCAGAGACAGAGATTCTGCTGCAGCTACTGCAAACATGTCGAAGGCCTCACAGTGCGGATACCTGTGCTGCAGCTGAGCTATCCGCCCTGTGTGAGTGTGTGTGTGTGTGTGTGTGGTTAAAGTGACTGTTTGTCAGCTCTAAATATCTGTATCCATGTGCCGTGTGGAATAAATCTTATGCATGCACAACACTTTGTCTGCTAATGCTGCTGCTGTTTGTCAGAGTTAGGGAGGATTCTTATAAATTTTGCTTTAACATATCCCAATAAATGTGACTGACTGTGTGTACAGCTCGAAAAATGATTTGTGGTGTGGTTACCCTTTAAGATGCAAGCCAAGCTTTGCCTGCAGTGACCTGCACCCTGCCCTCTCAGCGGGGCTGAAGTAACAAGAACATATGCAGAGAGACAAAGAACAGTCATCCGTCCATTATACTCTGAAAATGCCAAACACGACCATCGGCAAAATGTACAACAACTCTTATCATTTACCAGATAATTATCATATGTTTCTTCTAACAAACTGCAGCGACTGTGATGTAAGCGTCCGCAGGCTGTGACCTTAGTTGACCCCTGGTTCGGACACACTGAACCTGAGGGAGGGAAGCTCTGTCTAATGATGAAGCTCTCTCTCTGTACCTGGAGCTGGACTTGACATTCAGTCCTGACATACAGAAAGTCACCGATGGCCACAGCTCCCACCACTCCTGTAAAATAATATCTCTCACACAGACGCCCCAGTGTGATTCCAGTCAGTGGGTTTCTCACTGCATTGGCACTGAATCCGAGAACACACACACACACACACACACACACACACACACACACACACACACACACACACACACACGCTGAGTAATGCGGCTGTACTGTTCAGGGCAGACAGGAACAGTGATGCAACAAGAGACGTCACTATTTTTTGTCCCTCACATCCATTTACTGCGATTTTCCCCCATAATGTCTCTGTTGTGTCTCCTCTCGGTGTCACACACACCATCTTGCCTGGAGGCCGGTCTGGGGATCGATGCTGTGGGCGCCGGCATGTGTGTGATGGCGTGTGTGAACCAACCAGGACCGTCGACCTGTGACGGGACACGCAGCTCAGCTTGGAGTGGTAGCTGATCGTTAGCTGCCTTCCATTGCTGTTTGGACGCTCGACTGGACATTAACATAAAATGGGTGCAGAGCGTCTTTCACACCTGCATCTCTCTGCTGTATATTCTGAACTAACACTGGGTGAAAAGTGCATTTCTCTCTGTACCACCTGACATTTTCTGTCCTTCTCTCTTTCATTATCATCACTAAACTTAGCAGTCGTCGTGTTTTTCCCTCCTTCTCATTAGGACCAAACCCTGTTGCAGTGACAGTGACCTGCCCTTACAGCCTCTTACACCTTCCCCCAGTCCCTGTTCAGCAGCTTGACTTAAGCCTGGGCCATGAACGATGCCACCATCACTGCACCATCATCACTGCCTGCGCCATCACTGCACCATCACTGCACAATCACTGCCTCCACCATCACTGCCTCCACCATCACTGCACCATCACTGCCTCCACCATCACTGCCTCCACCATCACTGCACCATCACTGCCTCCACCATCACTGCACCATCATCACTGCCTGCACCATCACTGCCTGCACCATCACTGCCTCCACCATCACTGCACCATCACTGCCTGCACCATCACTGCCTCCACCATCACTGCACCATCACTGCCTCCACCATCACTGCACCATCACTGCCTCCACCATCACTGCCTCCACCATCACTGCACCATCACTGCCTCCACCATCAGTGCACTATCACTGCCTCCACCATCACTGCACCATCACTGCCTGCACCATCACTGCACCATCACTGCCTCCACCATCACTGCACTATCACTGCCTACACCATCACTGCCTGCACCATCACTGCCTGCACCATCAGTGCACCATCACTGCCTCCACCATCAGTGCACTATCACTGCCTCCACCATCACTGCACCATCACTGCCTGCACCATCAGTGCACCATCACTGCCTCCACCATCACTGCACCATCACTGCCTACACCATCACTGCCTGCACCATCACTGCCTCCACCATCAGTGCACTATCACTGCCTCCACCATCACTGCACCATCACTGCCTGCACCATCACTGCACCATCACTGCCTGCACCATCACTGCCTGCACCATCACTGCCTCCACCATCACTGCAGCATCGCTGCCTCCACCATCACTGCCTGCACCATCACTGCCTCCACCATCACTGCACCATCACTGCCTGCACCATCACTGCCTCCACCATCACTGCACCATCACTGCCTCCACCATCACTGCACCATCACTGCCTCCACCATCACTGCACCATCACTGCCTCCACCATCACTGCACAATCACTGCCTCCACCATCACTGCCTCCACCATCACTGCACCATCACTGCCTCCACCATCACTGCACCATCACTGCCTCCACCATCAGTGCACTATCACTGCCTGCACCATCACTGCACCATCACTGCCTGCACCATCACTGCCTCCACCATCACTGCCTCCACCATCAGTGCACTATCACTGCCTGCACCATCAGTGCACTATCACTGCCTCCACCATCACTGCCTGCACCATCAGTGCACTATCACTGCCTCCACCATCACTGCCTCCACCATCAGTGCACTATCACTGCCTGCACCATCACTGCACCATCACTGCCTCCACCATCAGTGCACTATCACTGCCTGCACCATCAGTGCACTATCACTGCCTCCACCATCACTGCCTCCACCATCAGTGCACTATCACTGCCTCCACCATCACTGCACCATCACTGCCTGCACCATCACTGCACCATCACTGCCTGCACCATCACTGCCTCCACCATCACTGCCTCCACCATCACTGCACCATCACTGCCTCCACCATCAGTGCACTATCACTGCCTGCACCATCACTCCCTCCACCATCACTGCACCATCACTGCCTCCACCATCACTGCACCATCATCACTGCCTGCACCATCACTGCCTCCACCATCACTGCACCATCACTGCCTCCACCATCACTGCACCATCACTGCCTGCACCATCACTGCCTCCACCATCACTGCACCATCACTGCCTCCACCATCCCTGCCTCCACCATCACTGCACCATCACTGCCTCCACCATCACTGCCTGCACCATCACTCCCTCCACCATCACTGCACCATCACTGCCTCCACCATCACTGCACCATCACTGCCTCCACCATCACTGCCTCCACCATCACTGCACCATCACTGCCTCCACCATCCCTGCCTCCACCATCACTGCACCATCACTGCCTCCACCATCACTGCACCATCACTGCCTCCACCATCACTGCCTCCACCATCACTGCACCATCACTGCCTCCACCATCACTGCCTGCAGCGCAGTTCTGGCGTCTCCTGGTGCTGAGCCTGGCTCATTCTAGCGTTTCACATCTTTTAGTCTTTTAGTTCTGGCTCCAGTTTGGCCACGAGGCTTTGGTGTCGGGAGACAATTCAAATGGTAAATTGTAAAAATAAATAAATAAAAACAACAACAGCAACAAAAATCCCTCTTTGTGTTCACTTTCACACTTTAAATTCCTGGTTTCCAGCTTGGCCTCGTCTACCAGGAGCTATATCTTTTTAAAACAGGTTTCATTCTTCGGCGGAAGCAACAGAAACATAAAGCAGATGGCAGGAGAGAAAAACAACACTACACTGTTTGCTGTTGGCGCACATAAAAATGATTTCAATTTATAGCCCTATAAAAAAAAAATCACATTATTTGGCCAATTTATTTTCAAGTTAGGATCACGTTGTACCCGCCAACTTCGCTGAGGGTTTTAGACACATTTTAAGCAGGTTAACAGAAAAAAGCCAACATTTTTACAGCTGTAAACAAAGATGAAAATGATTTTTCTACTACAGTAATAACCCTGGGCTCAAGCTGCAGGTTCTACGAGCACAGGACACGACCTTCGTTAAATGTGAGCTGGGGTGCAGAACTGATGTGAGGCTGAGTAACAGAACTGGACCATTTATAACCAAAGAGAACTACCTGACCTCTAAAAGAGTATGATGTCAGTGTGAAGTGCAACGTCACTGCCTGAACAAACAGCTTTACGTCAGACTGACGAAGAACTTCGCCTGTAAAATACCATAAATGTCCTTTCACACTTAAAAATGAGCTGCGTTTTATTCAAAACTGAAAGTCCAACTTCGTTCTGCCCAGTTACAGTGCCTGCCTCTACGAGCTGACAGACCATAATGACAAAGAATACTGTCCTCTGTCAGGCTGTGGTTTGGCAGGAGGAAGTCCCAGAGGGGCATCAGGCCAATTGTAAGCCCCTTTGAGATGGGGTCAGACTTTTTGTTTCACTCATGCTGACCTGCCGCCTGAAGGATCGATCCTGTGGGTGAAGGTGGGTGATGCTGCAGAGTTCGCTCTGACTTTGTGAAACTTAGACTGTGTCTCCACGAGACAATGAGATATTTGAACTTTTAGAAAAATGCCTTCACCGAGTTTCCCTTTAATTCCAAAGTAAATTTCACAAACTAGATTAAGCATTACTGCATCTCACCACCAGTTGCTGAATCTGAACCAGAGCGAGGGACTGACTACAGCAGATTTAGCTAATCTGGATAACTACAATCCCTTTTAAGTCCTCTTGTTTACAGGAGAGGAGAGTCACAGCTCCCACAGGCAGCAGTGCTGGCAAGGTTACGCTCAGAATGTAATCTGGCACAGTCGAGTGTTTATCTGCCTCAAACCGCAGTCAGAAATGTGATCTATGGGATTACTCTCGTCAAACGCAGTAATGAAATCAGTTCTCTTTCTCTCTCAGGCCTTTTCTCCAAGATTCTTACAACTGCCGGCGATAGCACATCACATTCTGCTGAAAACATAAAAGAGGGAGGGAACACCATTCAGCTGGTCTAGGAAAGTGTTGTCACTGAGTTTCAGTCTGAGCATCCGGTGACTCACAGGATGCTCACCAGTCACTAAAACCTGGAGCAGAGAGCAGAGCAAAGAACAGAGGTCAATGCTGGAATCAGCCAGACATGTGGGGACGCTCAGCACCCAAACACGGCTCCTCTTGGTAACGTCAGCCGTGAAAAGGAACGTGTCCAGTGGAGCAGCCATTAGCAGCTCACATATTATCACAGCCAAACTATCAACCAAATAACCACAGCGAACGACACTATTCCTCTGCTGGTGCCCACACATGGGCAGGTTAGGGAAGGACCCACTCAGTGAGCAGCAGCACCCTGGTCGCTGGTAGCATTGGCTGTTTCTTTCAAGTTCCCTTTGAGCCAGCAGCACTGACAGCAGGCTAATAGCCGGCGGCCAGCTGCTGGCTGATCGTGAGGCTGTGAGACTCAGGGAACCGGCTCCTGAGGACTCTGACTGTGTCTGGCAGCCAACATGGGGCTTAGAAGTCTCCTTGCACCACAGACACTGTGGCCCAGCAGTCCAGCCTGAGGCCCCTGCAGACACACACGACACGTGGCTTTGCTAAAACATCTAAGACACAGGGTTTCTTCAATAGACTTCTGAATATTCAGGAGTCCAGTCGTCTCAACCAGCTGAGTCAGGAGCGAGCAGGCTTTTTAAACTCTCACACAGAGGAATTCAACACGGTGTTTATTGGTTTGGGGCTGACAGAGACGTGTGACCCTCACAAAACTTGGCTGGAAGGACAGAAACTGATCCTCTGTCCTTCCACACCAGGTTCATACATCACACAGGACTGTACCTGAATACAGATGTACCTGCTGTAACCTGAGGAAACTGCCAACCAATAGCTGCACAGTGTGTGTCACCTGGATATCCACGTACATGCATGTAGGCTGCAGTACTGTGTGTGTGTGTGTGTGTGTGTGTGTGTGTGTGTTATACACACTTGTCATGATAAATCAGGCAGAGGTTTAATAAACGATCAATGCTCATTAAATTCTGCATGTACGGGAGGTAGCCTGACCTTTTTCTCATCAATACACAAACACACCAAATTGATTAACAATACAGTGACATCAGCATATATTGTATTAGTGCGACGTGATGCACGTTGATTCAGACGCCAGTGGGTCTGAAAATAAACCATGTAATAAATAATAGTGTGTAAATAATAAACCAGAGTATCAGACGACTGATTTGATGCTACACAACAAAATGTGCAGTGAATTCTGTGGGTTTCTGAACAAGCCACAGTGACACCTGACGTCTACACACCTGATCAAGGTAATCAGTCAATAGGCCAAAACAGGCCCCGAGGACCAGAGTTGGACCCCCCTGGGATCCAGGCTACTTCTGATCTCACTTTTTAGACAGAAAGTGTTTTATGACTTTCAGTTAACTGATGCTGCTTGTTTGCAAATCCCACTTTCTGGAGTGACCCCAGATCCAAACGGGATTGAGTCGAGTACGACGCACAGTAGTGGAACTGGGTTTGCAGACTTAAGTGAACACCCATCAGACATGCAGCCCGCGATCCATCAGCTGTGTTCTACCTGTCGGTGCTTAATATTTGACATCATTAGATGTGAACCATGACAGCATTAGCTAACACATTCCCTCTGAGGGCCTCTGAAACAAACATCTGGTTTTCCTTCAAACGAAGGAGGCGATGGAGATAAATGCAGACCTGTCTGTGACTGTTGCTGGTTCTTCTTAGAACAGCTGCTGCAGAACATTCCTGTGACATCTGTTTGAGCAGGTGAAAGAGGGAACATCTGTATTTAGCCATAACGTCATGACGGTCCCAGGGTTAAAGACATCGTCTCTCAGAAAGAAAACCGACAACTTCAAGTTTGATAACGTGCAAACAAATAAATAAAACAAATAAAAGTCTTTCTCAAAATGGCTTTTGTCTTTAGAAGCCAACACAGTGGAAAAGTTGGACGTCTGCTAAAGCTGCTCGTCAATAAACACAAAGTGCAGCAGCTTTCTTGTCTTTCACAGACACACCAACACTACAGCACAAACTAAAGGCTGAAAACAAAAAGAGCTGCCCCTGCACAACAACAACAGTGACAGAGACATCCAGGAGACAAAGACAAGCTGAAACAGATCAGCTGTGATGAAGACCCCCCCCACCATTCAACCTGGAACAGCCATTTAAAGTCGATCTTCACCGAGATGGACTGAAACTTACACAAACATTAGAAAAACAATAAAGTTTACCTGAGCTATTTGGATCATGGGTGGAACAAACAGAAAAACATGACACAGCACTGTCCCTTCATATTACAACTAATTATTAGTTACAAATTACATTTTTAAAAGGTCAAATTCCTTTACTAAAAACTGAATATGCAAAAAGCCAGATAGCACTAAAAACTGCTAGAGGATCAACATGAGCAGCTTAAAATACAAACGTATGAATAAACAACAATCCTGTTAAAGACACGACAAGTTAGTTAACCCCTGAATACTAATGCTACCTGTCTTTATGTTTGGATGGTTCGTGCCAGCTGTTGATGATGCTCAAATTACAATTAGTCAAGTACAAGTCAAGTTGGGAGGAGAAAGAAACAGTCCATGGGTTTGTGTTAGTTTTTTTAAACGCAGATTAAGAAGCTGAACGTGGAGCTGAGCTGCTAAGATGTGTCTGCAGTTGCACCTTTGAAGATGCAGCAGATGTGCGTTGGAGCAGACCCTGAGGCCTCACATTCCTGAGCTCTGGGCCAAGCAACACCGAGAATCCTCTTCCATGGAGCAGAGCCTGCAGCAAAGAGTGCAGAGCAGATGGTCAGGGCTGTGCAGGGATGGAAAAGGCTGAATATGTAGGGGCAGGCGGCTCTCACATATGAACCCTGGACAGAACACAATCCATTCAATCCCCACGTATACACAGGAAGGAAACGGAAACACATTTTATGACAACATGATGCTGTGATTACATTCAGTGACACATAGTTCCACAATCTACAGCTGGATTGGGAAATTTTAAATTTTACAGATAATGAGAAGCCGTTTGACACATTACTGAGGATTAGCTGTGCAGGTAGAAAACAAACCTCCCAAGCTGCATTAACTCATGTACGTGCACTGGGCCAGTAACACACAGCTGTAATCCTTTACTCATGGACACCTGAGGTTACTGGAGGTAACAGCGAACGCAGTCAACTACATATCCCAGAATTCCTGCAGCAGTTCTTGACACTCCCTACAGGCAGTATAACCCTGTACGTGCACACCTCAGGGAGAAATATACTGTTTCCTGTCACTACTTCACAATAAAAGCCTCCTGCTTTTAATGCAGCGGCAGCAGGAACTGCAGGCTTAGCATTAGCAACAAGTGTGTGAGGTGAAATTACCAACAGGCTGCAGCACAGAGACGACAGACCCGACCACTAAGAGTAAAGGTTACACAACCCAGTGTTCGTGCACTGAACAGCTCTTACGTCAAGCTGCTGCAGGTTTCTATGATGGTGCTGTACAGGTGGGTGAGAGTGTAGGTCGAATAGTACACGACTCTGTCCACAGAGGTGGTGTTTATGTGCATATATTAGAATATATGTAGAGCTCGGCCTACTTAGGTGCATGAACGTCAACAAAATGGGATCACGTACGTGTTGCTGCACTGAGCTGCTGTAGCTCCGTGTGAGGTTGCAGAGTTCACAGGCAAAATGCCAAAGCAGCAGCTAATTTACAATCCACACATGAAGGTGGTGAATTCTACATTTCTCATTCCTTTTTATTGTCTGGTACTTTTTCAGCTTTTTAATGATTTTGCTTGTACAACCATCACTTGTAGTTTAGTTCAACAACATCCAGTGTCTTTGGCCTTTGCCCCTTTCGTTATTATTCTTTAACTCTTGCTAAGAAAACATTTCCGGCAGCTCAGATGTTAAATGTCAGACGTTCTAAGTATACCCTTCAGCATGTTCTCCACTGGGTCTGTTGGCACTCGGGTGACGTGGCGAGGTGCAGAGCGCAGCCTAATCAGCGACGAATGCTCTGCTGCTTGTTACTGCTGTACAGGAGCGCATCCCTCTCCAATCACCTGCGCGCTCATTAAGCAGCCATTGTGCCGCGGCCAGGTTCAGGAGGTGCTTTGATAATTGACAACAGTTCAGCCTAGATTAAAAACTGAAGAGAGACCGGAACCTGATTATCTTGTCCTCCTCTTCGTTTCGCCATCTGCAGCGTCATTATTTCTCCACCCATGTCACAACCTCTGAGTGTCACCTTTAGGAATAATGAACTAATTTAGCGTGCACATCAGTGAGTGTGTGTTTGTTGTGTATGTACACGTAACGTGTGTGAGACTGTCTTAGCATTAGCATTATCCTTTACAGTCAGACTTCGTGCAGCCATGGCGGCCATTTTGAGCCCCGGTTTGACCTGTCAAGAGGCAGAAAGGCATCGTGGGATATTTGACAACAGCCACCTCTATCTTCTCAGAGTGTACTGTTGTGGTACACATGGTACATGGTAATGTAAGAGCACAGAGCCTTTGGGAGGGAGGTTATTGTAATTAGCTGCACATTAGAGGGAAAAATAACTCTTAGATTTTTTATTTAGCTGTAACTTCTACTTCAGGTTATACAAATGAATATTTATGCTGTTGAGACTGACTATTGCTCGTCCAACAGCACACAGCATGAAGAAATGGTCCATGCATACGATTATTTATGTGACTCCATAAACGTCTCTGCATCTATGAGCTACAAGTCATGTGCCTTTTGCTGCTGCACACAGCTCAGCTCGGTCTCAAAGTGCTTGGTTTGGCTCTGACAAGTCCAGCGGGTCAGTGACTGTGACAATTAAACACCAGAACCTGGTGCTTGACAAACTGTCAAACCAGGACATGTTGATTCCTGAAAAGGCAGCAGGTTATACACTGACTGCTGAGGGCTTATCTACTGCACATGCTCAGTATGGGACCAAACCTGTGACCCTGAGAGTGTCGGTGACCTGCAGTACCCACGGGGGGTGTGCAGAACCACAGCACTGAGCCTAACGTGCCTAAGGAAAGAGTGTTGGCCCCACACTGTAACAGCAGAGAACACAACAGCAGGCACAGAATATAAAAGCTTCTTCTAAATGAGATGTGTTTTTGAATATAAAGGTCATATTGTTTGTGTCACTGTTGTTGTTCAGTTGCAGCCTTGTTTTCAAGAAGCTATCAACACAAAGCTAATAAAGGCTCCTGGAGAATTATCTCTACCCCGATTATCAGTGGCCAGCAGGAAGGCCAAATAAAGCTATCTGTGTGCACACTTGTAAGTAGCTAGCTGAGAGTCCGAGTGACTTATCACTGAGTGTTTGTTTGTGTGTGTGTGTGTGTGTGTGTGTGTGCGTGTGCACGTATGAGCAGCAGCAAGATCACCCTAATAATATCTCAGAAGAAATAGCTTTTAGCTGGCAGCAGGAAGGAGCCTTGGGATCATATATCATCAGCAGTGGGATGGATGGGTAATGGGTGTAAACGCCTGAAGAGCCCCAGTGCAGCAGAAACACACCTGCAGGTACTACACATACACCAGGGCACATGCACATCAAGTGTGTATCAGTGGTGGAAGGAGTACTCAGCAACTACAACAATGTCAAAATACTCCATCACGACCATGCAGCAGCTTAAACAGAAAGCAAAATACCCATGAAGTAGTAAAGAAACCTGCCTTATTATAATAATAAATATATGTAATGCAGATCAATCAGCAACTGTTCCCAACATGAGGGTCGGGCCCCACCGAAGGGCCAGCAGATAATCCTGAGGGGCGGTCGCAGGAAAAAAGCTTTCAGGCAAATACAAGTACAGACACGTATCACAAAAGTATCACAAAATGCAAATACTCCAGTAAAAGTATCTCAAACTAGTACTTCAGTGACACTATATACAAGGTGTCGCCGCTGGGATAAGGAGGCTATAGAGCACAGATTTGTATACACACACACACACACACACATCAGGGCATGGTATACATGCAGAAACCTGAACACACACATCAGGGCATGGTATACATGCAGAAACCTGAACACACACATCAGGGCATGGTATACATGCAGAAACCTGAACACACACATCAGGGCATGGTATACATGCAGAAACCTGAACACACACAGCGCAGACACACCTGAGTTATTGGAAAATGCACTGGGGGCTCCACAGGCCTGTCTACAATCAGCTGATAATGGTTATCTTGACGTGCTGATTATCTCCTGCACCCTGACAAACACCTACAGTACATTAAGCCTGCACCAGCTACTGGTTAGTAGGGACTCACTAGAGACAGGCAGCACAGGGAGCACTGGCCAAAACCCAGTCAGGGAGAGGTGAAGTGGCTCTCATCCAGTCTGTTATACTGGGAACCATTACAGCATCCTGCATCACTGCACTAGTGAGGCTGTGGTCTTACTGGAAAACTCCCATCTGTCTCAAGGGATTATTACAGTTTTTCAAATGAATTGTTTTAACGAGCCTTAATAACGTGACCACTTTTACATTTCATATTCATCTGATTAGATCCAGGAAAATCTTTTTGCTCCTCCAGATCGTATTTCTCATCAGCACGTGTTCAGTCAGGTCGGCTTCCCCCACACTTTGAGTCCTCACACAGTCTGAGAGTCAATTTACACCAAAGACTCTTCATATGTGTCCACTGTTCACATATCAACACACAGCTAATGTGTAAACAAAGCGAGATCACTTCACTCTTAACAATCGAGATGATCTTAGAGAACGAACAATGACGATGATCTGTGGACATAAACGCTGGCACAACTCCTATGCTGCTGTCAGAGCAATAAAAAATACGATGCACTAAAAACAGATCTCAAATCTCAAAATGATGTCGGCTCTTTGCAGCTAAATGCAAAGAGTCATTCCACACTACTATCCAAATAATTCTATAAAAACTGTACAATTAAAGATAAATACTGTAAGTAGAGAGTGATTTGTGTACTGCAGAGGATTCAGTGGAGGAGAGCAGGAGAGTAAGTCAGAAACAATGACAGAGCAGTGACGAGAAGGGGAGGAAGAGGAGACACTGATGAGTGAGGAGGAGCAGGGAGGAGACAGTGGCAGCTAGAATGTGACTTTGTCCTCAGGAGTGGATCCACACTGAGCAAACACTTCGGATTATTATCTAGTACTGTGTGTGCACAGACGTGCACCTCAGAGGAGTTTTCACTGTGGACGTGCATCTTGTTCTGCACAAACTCTACTTGTCTGTGTTTGGTTTTCTCTGTGCTTCCTCTTTTTATGAATGTTCCATGTGCATTTTTTCAGCTGAATACACGTGTCTGGACTTGTGTGTGTGTGTGTGTGTGTGTGTCAGGTGCACACACCACAGTCCTAAAAAGGGGAATACTAGTTGTCACCCAGGGGGCTCCGAAGCAGCTGTTCTAAATTAGAGCCAAATCAGGCCTTCTAATTGATATTCCCAGGATCCCCGGTGCTCCCTAATTGGTGTACCTGTGCCCTGATTGGTTACTTGACTATAATTGATTAGTTGGCTCAGCTGGCCCAGGACACAGAGACAATGGATAAACTTGCAGTAAGAAAACAGGAATGTAGCTAAAGGAGCTGAGAAAGTGAGAAACATGCACAGAGTCGTGTCGGCGTTTAAATGTCAGAGCATCGTTCTTAACCCTTTGTTGACCCGCTCTGTTCCTGGGCAGATAGAGATATTTTCAGCCTTAGCGTAACCTGTGGAGATATGACGCGGAGAGATCTGCACCAGGCTACGCTGGCATTTACACCAGATATCCATGATGGTGCACAATGTTTTAGAAAAGGAATTAAAAATCTATTTTTAGAGCAGCTGCCTGAAAGTAGAGAAAACAAGATGGAAAGTGCCTCAGAGAAACTGCTAAAGCAGAAACTTTTAACGATCAATATTTGAAAAACACTCAACAAATCTGAATATTTCTGACTGCTGCGTGGCATTGCTGCTCCCAAACTGTAAGACAGAGATATCCTTTGGTGTATTTGTACTTCAGTCTGATACTGAAACATAATACTATCAACTATACTGCAAATCGTATGTGCATTTTATTCTTAATTCTTGTGTCACTCAAACACACAGACACATACAAATCCACAACAAAATTCTGACGAATGCTCAAAGAGCTAAGTGACGAACTGACGGTCATGTTACTGTGAACCCGACCTGGGTCACATGACATGCGTCCATGCAGACACCCATGGGTGGGTTAATAAACGACGGACTGACAATACAGACAATACTATCCAACACTTTGACAGAACGTAAATAGTGGAAGTATTGACTGATGAACGCTGAAGTCCTGGAAATGAGTCCTGCAGACATTACCGTCTCCAGAGTCTATAGATAGATGCATTAGCATTAATGTGCACATGGACGACACACATCACTGTCTATATCATGGCTAAATGGACTGCATGTTGAATAATCCATCACAGGAAAGGCTGAGGTGAGTGAGAGACCTGGGAGGCTGCAGCAGGCAGGAGCAAAGAGACTCTGGAAGTCAGCATCAATACTGTAGGCAACGAGAGAGCGACATGAGAGCACGGCTCAGACTGGACTAGGGACACAAAGAGGGAAAGGAGGGCAGAGACGCAAAACCAGAGCCTGAGCCAGTTTCAGCTGAGCTCCCTCAACAGTGGTGTTTTCAGATGATTTTTGTAAAGATTCACTCCACAGAGAAACAGCTGAAAAACATCTTTTCTGTCTTCATGGCATGAAGTGGGACAGCTACTCAGGGGTTTGTCTGCAGAACGCATCCTTCAGTGGCACCTATTTACATTTTATTATGTTTCTGTCCTCAGACAACTGAGCAAGTTGGTCAGGGCGATTTAAAAAGAAAAGGTGATGGGAGCCTGAGGCTGGCGTTTCCTACAGTGCACATACGTTCTTGTATCATACGGTTCAGTGTGACTGTGAACGAGGCAGAACTGGTGTCGGGAGAATGAAGTGTGAGCGAGACCAAGACAAAGACTCTCATGAAGATGAGAGAGAATTCATCCGATGACAGAGACACACCGGATACACACAGGCTCATCTGCCTGACTCCATGTTATCGTTCCTGGGCTGAAGATTTACAAGGTCCTGATCTCATTTTGATCAAATCCAATCCAATTCCCAAACAGAACTCCTCCTCTGAAGTGTGACTAATTGTGACCTGCAGCACTAATTTAGTGTGAGGCCATTTTTCTTATCCCAGCAGCCTCCCCCCTCCTCCGTCTGTCATCGTTTTGTTTTGTTCCCTCACCTCGCGCTGCTCTCATTAGTGTCAAACAGATTTAGCCACAAGGACAGTGCACATGTCTGTCCTGCTACTTTACAGTTTAACTCACAGCTCTGGCTCTAAAGTCCCTTATTAAATACGCGCCTTTGAAGCCGATACTGTTCTTAACGTCTTCTCCCCGGACGGCTGAGAGTCTGACGCCGTAAAGAGGCAGAGACAGAAGAGGAGGCAGACAGGCGGAGGCTGTCAGGCTGAGAGGTGAAGAAGATACAGAGCAAGAGGCTGTCACAGGTTTAGAGAGAACAAAAAGCATCAGTGCAAAGAGAAAATGTTAGTAACGCAGAGAAAGGAAAGCACACACAGACGTTCCCCAGCAGGCGTGATCAGGCTGATTTGCTGCACAGTAAATGTTTCTGTGGAACCTTTTTTCTTGTAGAGATGATGCAACAAAGAGAAACGGTTTAATAAAGCTCATGTTTGTTTGTTGCTACTAATAATCTGTTGTGTAAAAGAACTATCTGCAATGTCACAATGAGCTCATTGCCTCGATTAATGGGCTTAATTTTCACAATCTGCTGTCTTTATTACAAACCAGTCTAAACTGGGTTTTTTGCTGAAATGTGAAATGATCTGGTTTGTTGTTCATATGCTTCATTTTGCCTGATTGATTCTTTGTTTTTCTCTTCTGTTGTTTCTGTTCCTTGAACCCTGAACTTCAGCAAACACATACACAACCTCCGTTAGCATTTCTCCTGCTAATCGCAACGACCGTGGGGACGAGGCCCGACTCAAGGTTCTGCTGCTCTACTGGTCGAGTGGGCGTCTCTCCGATCTCATCCGTGACCGACCACAGGACAGGAGCCAGAACAGAGAAAAGAGCAAATGTGGAGAGCACCCAGTTGTCTGCTCTGGTGTTTGAGGCACGTCAGTGAAGAAGAGCGTCCCACCCACGTTTGACCCGTTGGTATGAGACTGCAGCTGTCACATGTTGTCATCTTTCATAGACTCCAGTCTGAAACTGCAGCTCCTTACTCTGCACTGTTAAACCACAGCACTGAGACTTAATTAAGGAAAATAAGCCGCAAATTCAAGTGTCAGCTTCAATTTTCTCCCTGGAGACGGTGCCGCATGACTTCGTGGACACTATCAAATGTGTTTTTGGTCCACGGAAACTGTGTTGTGTCCCCTTGACTAGTCCTTGGCCCTGACACAGTAAATACTGCAGAATATTACCTTGTATGACAACCACTGCCTTTGGCTTCAGCTCAGCCAAAGGACTCTGACTGGAACATACGAGCTCGACTTAAATGGACATCTGGTCATTGAAAAACATACAGGACTCTGCTCAGGAGGACGGGGAGCAAAGGTCAGGGCTTCAGGGTCCATGCATTATGAGTGCAGCCATAAAACAATCATGCAGAGAGAGCAGGGACAGGCAGAGCAGAAGAGGGAACACAGTTAATTGGGATGAGATGAAATACTTCAAAAGTTCAGATGAAAGTGCTGAGAGACAAGACAGAAAGGAATATATCAGAAAATCAATAAAATGTAGTGAACTCTAAAGATTTTTACTTTTCAGCTGGAATACAGTATAAATCAACACAAGTGTAGTTTGTGCTGATTTAAGCAGCTTTAACGTGATGATCGACAGAACAAGTGCTGCTGACCTCTCATCTGTACTTAAATGACAAAGCTTTTTATTTTGTTTTCCGTTCCTCAACTCTCTGCAAAGCGACGTCATCTGCCGTCTGATACCACCGATATGAAACTGAAGCGGGTAAGCAAGCCTTCAGGTCTCCTTTCGTTCCAAACACCTCTTCATACCTGTTAGTGCCGAACGGTGTGCGCGCTGCGGGGGTTTGTTTGGCTTTGCAGTTGTAATCTGCTTTGCAGCGTGACGAGATACAAGGCGCGAGAAAGCCTCGCAACCTGTGGGACGTACAGGAGAGTCTTCAGGTAACATCTAGTTCATAAAAATATTGTCTGGCTTCACCCTGTTTTTGTCTTCTCTGTCACACTGTCTCGCTTTCATTTTGTCACGCTTCTTATTGTCTCTGTTCTCTTTCAGGGTCGATCCTCCTCTCCTCTGTGTACACCTCCATCACCATCCCCCGTTCGTCCCCATGGCTTCTCTCCATTCTCCTCTTTCCTCTCCCCCATCTGTACTTTAAGTGTTGAGAGCTGCTGGTTTCCCCCCACAGCCACGAGGCTCAATAATAAGGGATGTTGGGAGAGGCACCAGTTTAGACTGACCTGCAGGTTTCAACATGAGATGCACAGATTCAGTGTGTTTCTGAAAACTACAGCAGGAACAGAAACAAAACAAGGTGAGCATACAAAGGAAGTACGAGGGATGGATGGGGAGGGGTAATGTGTGTAAATGACCCAGTAAACATTGGCAAAAGTCTTAATTTTGACAGGATCCTCACACAGTCAGAGTCGGGCTGTGGGGGCCAAAGGTCACAATCATATTAAGATAACATTTCACTGACAGCCTGACCGGGTCAAACACAAGATGAATTAGGAAGGATTTTTAAATTAAAGAGTGTTTGATTAAACCTAACTGGTGAAATTGAGTGTCTTTAAGTGCCTGCAGGGGCAAAAAAGCCCTCTGGCACAGTTCAGCAGAAGTAAATAACTGGATTTAGTGCTTCGGTGTGGAAGGGCTGGGGGTTGGGCTGGGGGAGTCATAAACCTGGAAGTCAACCTAACAGAGCCTGGCAGGTATCAGGAGTGAAATTTCACCAAGCAAATTAATAATTAATGTGCATGTGTGTGTGTGTGTGTGTGTGTGTGTGTGTGTGTGCGCACAAAATAAAACACATAAAAATTACAACCTCTAACTCATTTATTTACACTGAGGTTCCCTCCAACTGTAACTACCATCGGCTCTGAGTCTGATCTCACTAATAATAACAGCAAATCAGAACCAGACCGACCCGATCAGGAGGAATTTCCAATGAGAACGAGGGAGGGGGGGGGGGGGGGGGGGGGGTGTAAACCTTTAATAATTAATAATAATATTGGCCATGGAAACACTCATCTTGGAATAAACAGGTTCTTCCTGCTCATGTCTGACCCACGTGGGGGGAACATTATGTGATGGGACGTGTTTCTGGGAGGGACAGAAACATGGAGGCACCAAAACCAAACTGGTCTGTGGCTGATACGATGTTTTTGTTGGAGCCTTTCAAAGATTTAAGGATCGTTGAACGTCTTGATGGTCCAAAGGCTCCAAACAACCAGTTGTTCAAAGAAGAGTTAGAGAAGATGAGCGAAGCCAGAATCCACAGAACCACCGACCCAATCAGACTGACTTCTTCTTCTACTGTTGTATTTCCTGCAGATTAAACACTTCACAGCAGGTGGAGCCACTTTGCACGTCTCTTAACAAATGTCTGATTTGTGGCCAAAAACACCTCAGGTACTTTCTTCTTCAGGAACGTCTGTTCACATTCATGAGGAACAAGTCAGCAAACAGTGAGAACCTTCAGATGTGAAATGTGATGGTTTACTGCAGGCTCAGCCTACATAAATAAATAAACCCCACCCTCCCATTAGCACCAGGCTACTGGGCTGCTCACCTCAACATATGGGACATTTAACGACTGGCTGGATGTTCTTCAACCATCTCCTGCTGCTGTTCCTGGAATAATG
This sequence comes from Mastacembelus armatus, assembly GCF_900324485.2. NCBI lineage: Eukaryota > Metazoa > Chordata > Actinopteri > Synbranchiformes > Mastacembelidae > Mastacembelus > Mastacembelus armatus. The sequence goes on along the minus strand of NC_046637.1, from coordinate 813,866 downwards.
TCCTGAAAATTATTTATGATACTTACTTTATTTCAGATATGTTGGCAGCAGGTTAGGCTCCACCATCTGACTGACCTGACAAATCGTCTTTGCTACAGCGTGAAAAGCCAAATCTGGCTATGGGGCCATGTTTACAGAACTCCAGTTTGAAACGTACCCTGCAGTTCTACCACACAGCAGAACATTAGCATGCAAAACATACAAAACTAGGGGGAAGAGGGTAACGAGCCTGTTAGCATCATAACTGTGAGCATCTGAAAACAGCTAATGCTAGCATTTAGCTCCTGCTCCCTCTGCCTGGGACGTGCTCCTGTTCTTCCTACGATCAGGGGTTAGTGTGCACGGACATGTTCTACATATGCACGGAGAACAGGAAGAACATATGATGCCAGCAGGAAGAAGTGGAAAAAACAGTGAGTGTGACTGTCTGACAAGAACAGGAAGGACGGGATGCAACGTGCACAAAGTGTTTATTTTGCTTGTCTCACACGTGCACAGTCAGTGTGCACAGCCTGATGTTGATCTGGACCCTCACAGACAGGGACACATGATGATGTGGACACCCCTGGGACACAGACAGCACATGCGGTCTCACACAGTCTGTCAGTCTTCATGCAAATAAAAACCCCTCTCAGATTCTTCTGCAAGAGTCAAGAGAACAGTTGTTTGTTTCAGATCGGCCCCCTAACTCTCATCTTTCCTCCTCTCAGTCTGTGTTGCCTCCTCTCTGTGCCAGCCTCATTATCTCCGCCCTCCCTCCTCCGTCCTCTCTTCTGTCTGTCTGTCAGCTCCAGGCTTTATTACCTGTCCCTCCCCGTCCCGCTCTCCTGCAGTGCCGGGACGACCCCGTAAAGCATCTGCTTCTAACAAAGATGGCACCGTAAACGGCCCCCAGCCTCTTGGTCTCTTTACGAGGGCACTCAATCTGAACCAACAGCGGCAGAACAGCGCTCTGAGGTGTTGTCCTCCCTGCGATCCTCCCGCCTATTCCTCACACTGAATGGACACAGGAACAGCACCGTTTGGAAAGTCTCCATCCTTCTCACTTTTCATAGCTTCTTGCTGCCTCGACTGTAAAGTCATCTTAACTCCCTGTCCACCTGCTCCTCCTCTACGTCCTTCCTTATGAACTCATGTGCTCCGTTCCCTGCGTTCCTTTAACACACGTCTGTTGGTTTATAGCTGCCGTATCTGGACAGGGCCCTGCCTTTAGCACCTCCAGGACAGCAGGTGACAGCTGTCTCAGGCACAGTGGGGGCTCACTTGCAGTCTGCTGCTTTTCCTTTATCCAAGGATTTATCTCAGGAAACTGAGGAAAGAATCAGTCATATGTAAATGTGGTGAGTGTTTCTGGGAGCAGGTCATGAAAATTGTTTGTCTGCTGGTCTGAGCAGAGGGAACGCCAACAATCGTTTGACAGCCCAGACGGCTGTTATGTTGTTTTTCTTCTTCTCTCTCAGGTCGCGTCTATTTAAGGTGGGTGAACTCGAACCCTTTCTACAAAGCAACATGTGTCCACTGGACGCTTCAGCTCGTTTCTGCATTTCCCTGCAGCTACATTAAACCTTAAATGAGCTTCAGCACAGAGCTAGTCTCACACTCCACCCAAACCTTTGACTGATCCAAAGTTGTTTCACCGTCCTAAACTTTACTGAACTATACTGAGATCGGTTTCATGCTATTTCAACAGATTCCCTTTGTGCCTAAATGTAATCTTCTCCCCGACAATATATATCTGCTTCTCATGTGATTTATTTTGAAGTCTGTACACTGATCTATTAATCATCAGATTTCTGTTCCGTCTTTGTCTCCATGTTATGGTTTCTGTCTGTGGAGAGTTTCATATCTTCCCCCTTCCCTACAGTACGTTACAAACATTATCAGCTCTCTCAGAGCTTCCAGGTACCAATATGAAAGGCAGCAGTATAGACCCTGCACCACGTCCCTTTGAGGCTGGTCCACTCGACCAGCCAGAGGACACGCCTGTGCTTATTAAACTAAATGACACAGGAAAATTGCTGGGGGCAAATGCAAACGCATTGCACTGATGTACTTCTGCTTATTGTACATTCAGTAATTCAGAGAAAGTCTTCGTGGGTTGTGTTATGTTCCCCTTCTGTCTCTCTGGAGCTCATAACTCAAGATGCAAAGTGGTATCAGGCAACACCACTGAATTATCTGTCTACCTGCCTGGTACCAGTCCCAGTAAATGGGACCGGATTAGACAGGTGGTCCTGCATTACAGACAGGCCCGTCTGTACTCTGAGGGTAAAATTAAATGCATGTTACATTTGGTTTAAAATGCAGTTTTACATTGAAGCCATAGATACTGCATGTGTAACGGATAATTGGATTTTTCACAGTTCTGTTTCCTCCACATTTACATATTAATGATAAAAATGACATGAAGTGTGTTTTTGTTAGAGAGGAGAGGATATTATACACCTGCAGTTCTAAATGAGAACAACAATGTAATTTCTAACTTTTAATGACTGTGTGTTGTTTCTGTATCAGTTTGCATCAAGACACATTTTTGCCTCTGTCTGGCAACATAAACACACTCAAGAATGGATTATACCACCCTTCAAAAATGAAAAGCCTCTACATTCCTCTCTTCTTTTGTGGATTTATTGCCTGCTTTTACTAAAACTGCAGACAAACATCTGCTCTGTGTCTGGAAGGAAATCAATAGTCAGTCTATCTGCAATTAGTTACAGCAGCAGTAGTGATATAGCAAGCTTAAACTGTCTCAGAGTCTACTCCCCTGGATGACTTCCACAGTAGAAAATCTAGCCCAGGAGGAACAGAAAAAAGAAAGAAAGTGGGATCAATTGTGAAGAATTGATGACTTTGATTATACTTTTGGGAGGGGAGCAAAGTGAAAGAGACAGATTGAGAAAGCTTCAAGAGTTACGCCAAGTGGGCACAGAGAAAAGCAGCTTTCTGGGCTGTTTCTTTAAGATTGTTGAGAACCAGTGAAGTGGAATTTTTCTCAACCTATTAATACACAATGGAAGAAAGAGGTCTTCAACACAACACAGCACATTGTAAAGTTTGTATTAACAGCAGCATGAGTGTGACTACAGGCTGTAAAGAGCAGCAAAGATGGGGATGTCCTGTCTTTACTGTCAGCTGAGGCATATTCACAACTTTCATCACAGTTAGGTTTAGTTACACGTTTACAAATCGTCGCTGAGGCTCATTCTCCCCTTTTACACTGCCCAGTCAGGACGGGAGTCTTGCACCAGGGTCCTGCATGGACGTTGTGTGTTAAAGGTACAGTACCGACACAGGGAGTCGATGTCGACCCTCTAAAATCCTGCGATCAGGTCGCATTTTTGCCAAAACGAGTCCTCATGGAACGAGGCCGAATGGCGGACGGGACAGGACAGAGTAACTGGAATGGGTCTATGTGTCACGTTGGACGTCACGATAAACATTACACCTCTAGTACCAGGTTGAACACTGGGGCAGCTGGCTGATTCTGCAAGTCTCTGTACAACACTTTGCTGCTGACGCTCCGACCATTGTATCATCTGCAAATGTGATGATGTGGTTCAAGCTATGCTTTGCAGCACAGACGTAGGTCAGCAGAGTGAACAACAATGGACTGACTGCAAAGGTCGCCCGGGTCCACAGAGCTCACTGTGGTAGTTCTGCAGGTGGTGGTGTCCATTCTTATTGGTTGACTGTCAGGTCATCCTTGTCCTGGTGGGCTGCTTTGCTAGGTGAAGGGCATAACGGGGCACAGGAGCTCCAGCGAGGTGGAAAGTGTGATGTTAAGGTGCCTCACGACTCGACCTGACACTGCACGATGACCGTTCAGGGCCAACGGCATCAGTTGGGGAGATGCTGCAGATCTCTGACACGACTTCTGCCATCATCAGTGCAAATCACTTTCATACAAAAGTAAAAAAACCTGACTCGACTGTTTCCATCAGCTACTGTCATGTATCTACTGGGAGCTGCTTCGTTGAGAAAACGAGAACCTTGAAAGAAGTTTTTCATGGTGGTTCCTCATTTTGTACTGCATCATCTGCCATTTATCCAGCACACGGTGTATGTTTGGTGTAGAACGTGGCAGATGCGCAGGCATGGATAAACTACAAAACTGGCTGCAGGCAACAAACGTGGCCACCTGGCATCTCAGCTGAGAAATGATTAGTCCTGGGTATTTATTGTTCCTGAAGAAGAGACTCTGCCCGCAGGAGGCTCCTGCAGAATAGAGTAGAAGTGACTGGACGGAGAACAGATGGAGGTGTTTCACTGCCCAGCTATTTTTAGCAGATGAAGGTGTTTCACTGTCTCTCTATTTTTAGCTACGAATGCTAAGTAAACTGCCAGGAAACAATGTTAAACAGGACACAATATGTCCACACATTTGGACGTGTCAGTTTAACAAAGATTGAAAGAATGAAAATGAAACTGGAGCACCGAGAACAGCAAGCTCCCTGAAATAAACTCACAAATACAAATATTCATTGGTTCGACCTGCTCTCTCATCTTTCCTGCACGCTCCTCATTCTCTTTTGTCTTCATTTTCTAGACAGTTTCTGCATTTGCCAACACCAGAACGAGTGTCAGAGCACGAAGCACTGACTCCTGCTGAGAAATGTACGCTGTGGATTTAACCCACATAAATAACCCCGAGCAGCTGATTCCCCACTTGGCATCAGATACACAACTTGACAACTTACCTGTGCAAAAGCACACAGGCAAGCTCCGTACGCCTGACAGACACAAGGTCAGTACCTGTCCTCACAACAGTCTGTAGTCACACACATCAGTCTGTATTCACACACGTCAGTCTGTACTCACACACGTCAGTCTGTACTCACACATCAGTCTGTATTCACACACATCAGTCTGTATTCACACACATCAGTCTGTACTCACACACGTCAGTCTGTACTGACACATCAGTCTGTATTCACACACATCAGTCTGTATTCACAGTCTGTATTCACACACAGTCTGTACTCACACACGTCAGTCTGTACTGACACATCAGTCTGTATTCACACACATCAGTCTGTATTCACAGTCTGTATTCACACACATCAGTCTGTACTCACACACGTCAGTCTGTACTGACACATCAGTCTGTATTCACACACATCAGTCTGTACTCACACACGTCAGTCTGTACTGACACATCAGTCTGTATTCACACACATCAGTCTGTATTCACAGTCTGTATTCACACACATCAGTCTGTACTCACACACGTCAGTCTGTACTGACACATCAGTCTGTATTCACACACATCAGTCTGTACTCACACACGTCAGTCTGTACTGACACATCAGTCTGTATTCACACACATCAGTCTGTATTCACAGTCTGTATTCACACACATCAGTCTGTACTCACACACGTCAGTCTGTACTGACACATCAGTCTGTATTCACACACATCAGTCTGTATTCACAGTCTGTATTCACACACATCAGTCTGTACTCACACACGTCAGTCTGTACTGACACATCAGTCTGTATTCACACACATCAGTCTGTACTCACACACGTCAGTCTGTACTGACACATCAGTCTGTATTCACACACATCAGTCTGTATTCACAGTCTGTATTCACACACATCAGTCTGTACTCACACACGTCAGTCTGTACTGACACATCAGTCTGTATTCACACACATCAGTCTGTATTCACAGTCTGTATTCACACACATCAGTCTGTACTCACACACGTCAGTCTGTACTGACACATTAGTCTCTATTCACACACATCAGTCTGTATTGACAACACATGGCAGTAGTGAACACACGTGTCCCCCCCGTCAGGATCAGTATTTGCTTGATTTCCCAGCGACATGTTAAAACAACACTAGATTTTCAGAGTCAGTAGTAGCATATGGCTCCATGAATCCGTATTGGTAATATATGTATGTACTGTATATATAAATGTGATATTATGTAGGACATTCTGTATATATAAATGTGATATTATGTAGGACATTCTGTATATATAAATGTGATATTATGTAGGACATTCTGTATATATAAATGTGATATTATGTAGGACATTCTGTATATATAAATGTGATATTATGTAGGATATTCTGTATATATAAATGTGATATTATGTAGGACATTCTGTATATATAAATGTGATATTATGTAGGATAGTCTGTATATATAAATGTGATATTATGTAGGACATTCTGTATATATAAATGTGATATTATGTAGGACATTCTGTATGAATAAATGTGATATTATGTAGGACATTCTGTATATATAAATGTGATATTATGTAGGATATTCTGTATATATAAATGTGATATTATGTAGGACATTCTGTATATATAAATGTGATATTATGTAGGACATTCTGTATATATAAATGTGATATTATGTAGGACATTCTGTATATATAAATGTGATATTATGTAGGACATTCTGTATATATAAATGTGATATTATGTAGGATATTCTGTATGAGGCTTCCATACCCTCCACTAATGTCACTGGTTAAGAAGCTATTTGCCACAGTAGAAGACCAGTGTGTCAAAGATAAATCCACGGATGATGCAGAGTCAGGTCTCATTCACATTCAATGGCATCCATCTCAGACTAGCTGTTTGGCTCCATAGTCTCCGGAGTTGGTCTGCTAATACTAGTTCTCCTGGTGTCATGGTCGTATCTGTCGTCTCTGTGCAGCCTTTGGTCGAGAACAAACTGTCACAGCTCTTTGATGAACTGCTCTGAAACACGGCGTAGATGTTCATGGTTCCCAGAGGAGGAACCTAGTGACCCTGGAGACTTTCTTCTTTTCGGCACCACCACGAGGATAAACAACATTTCACTTTTGTGAAATAGCTCAACATTTACTTGGTGGATCAAAAAAAATCTGACATCAATGTTTATGTTTCCCAGATGATGTTTTCTATGGACTCTGGTTTTTCCTCGACTTTTCCTCCTGCATCAGTTTGACATTTGTGGTCCTGACACAATTGATCACAGCACCCACGGGACCACCAAGCCTTAATGAGGATTTTACCTCGGGGGGAGTTTGTTTAGGAGTTAAGTGGACTAACAGGAGGAGCATTCATACACTGTCAGTCACAGCAAAGCAATAACATAAAACAACAGTGTCTGTGAGTGGTGGGGCACAGGTCAGCAGCTCCATCATGGCTGCAGTGGAAGCTATCAGTACACATGCCTGTCAGAGGGAAAGGCCAAAAGTTCAGGCTTTTGTGGACAGCCACCCTGCTTCCTGCCCTCCTGCCACAGTGATTAGCTCCTCAGGTTCATTAGTCATGCATATTGAAATCAGAGCATATGGTGCTCCTGTTTTATTTGCATTCCCAAGGCTCAACAGGGAGGAAGAAGACACATTTGCATTCCTGCAGCAGCCCACCAGAGATGGAAATAGCTGCGGACTCTTTTTAGACCAACAACAACAGCAGCCATTATGTTTTTACCACCCTCCTTCCTTCCCCTCCCCCTCAATACCTCCCTGTTTTACTCCCATACCCATCTGTCCACTGAGCCTTTAATTATGTGGCATTTTATATTTTTATTTAGCAGGAACAAAGAAAAATATGAGATGGCCTTTTTTTATATGACCAGGCTTGGATGGGTTTTAAAGTTTGTTAGTCTGTGTTTCACGTCCCGAAGTTCATTTCTTTTCAGTTTGTGAGGATCATAATAGATCAAAATAATGAAGACAACTCCTCCTCCTGTCAGACCAATGGGAGAGAGCAGTGTTGTCTGTCAGGGCTGAACTATCTGATTCTTCTCGTCTTAAAATAACATCTTGGATTTCTTCACTCTCCTCTTGAACCAGTGAACAGATGGGGAAGGACAGTTCCTCCACATGGTGAAGCCACAGCATTCTGGGAAATAAACCAGAACGGAACAAGTACTCAGCTCCTGATTGGCCCATTTCACATGAATGGATCTGATATTATAGGATTCTAATTATTGATGATTATTGTGTTGATCGCTTTAATGTTGGAGCTGATGTTAACTACCTTATATACTTCTAATTTGAAGTACTTTATATACCGCTGGGTGGCTGACGTTAACTACCTTATGTACTTCTAATTTGAAGTACTTTACATACCGCTGGGTGGCTGACGTTAACTACCTTATGTACTTCTAATTTGAAGTACTTTACATACCGCTGGGTGGCTGACGTTAACTACCTTATGTACTTCTAATTTGAAGTACTTTACATACCGCTGGGTGGCTGACGTTAACTACCTTATATACTTCTAATTTGAAGTACTTTATATACCGCTGGGTGGCTGACGTTAACTACCTTATGTACTTCTAATTTGAAGTACTTTATATACCGCTGGGTGGCTGACGTTAACTACCTTATGTACTTCTAATTTGAAGTACTTTATATACCGCTGGGTGGCTGACGTTAACTACCTTATGTACTTCTAATTTGAAGTACTTTATATACCGCTGGGTGGCTGACGTTAACTACCTTATGTACTTCTAATTTGAAGTACTTTATATACCGCTGGGTGGCTGACGTTAACTACCTTATGTACTTCTAATTTGAAGTACTTTATATACCGCTGGGTGGCTGACGTTAACTACCTTATATACTTCTAATTTGAAGTACTTTATATACCGCTGGGTGGCTGACGTTAACCACCTTATATACTTCTAATTTGAAGTACTTTATATACCGCTGGGTGGCTGACGTTAACCACCTTATATACTTCTAATTTGAAGTACTTTATATACCGCTGGGTGGCTGACGTTAACCACCTTATATACTTCTAATTTGAAGTACTTTACGTACCGCTGGGTGGCTGACGTTAACCACCTTATATACTTCTAATTTGAAGTACTTTACGTACCGCTGGGTGGCTGACGTTAACCACCTTATATACTTCTAATTTGAAGTACTTTACGTACCGCTGGGTGGCTGACGTTAACCACCTTATATACTTCTAATTTGAAGTACTTTATATACCGCTGGGTAGCTGACGTTAACTACCTTATGTACTTCTAATCTGAAGTACTTTATATACCGCTGGGTGGCTGACGTTAACTACCTTATGTACTTCTAATCTGAAGTACTTTATGTACCGCTGGGTGGCTGACGTTAACTACCTTATGTACTTCTAATTTGAAGTACTTTATGTACCGCTGGGTGGCTGACGTTAACTACCTTATGTACTTCTAATTTGAAGTACTTTACGTACCGCTGGGTGGCTGACGTTAACCACCTTATATACTTCTAATCTGAAGTACTTTATATACCGCTGGGTAGCTGACGTTAACTACCTTATATACTTCTAATCTGAAGTACTTTATATACCGCTGGGTAGCTGACGTTAACTACCTTATATACTTCTAATCTGAAGTACTTTATATACCGCTGGGTAGCTGACGTTAACTACCTTATATACTTCTAATCTGAAGTACTTTATATACCGCTGGGTAGCTGACGTTAACTACCTTATATACTTCTAATCTGAAGTACTTTATATACCGCTGGGTAGCTGACGTTAACTACCTTATATACTTCTAATCTGAAGTACTTTACATACCGCTGGGTAGCTGACGTTAACTACCTTATATACTTCTAATCTGAAGTACTTTACATACCGCTGGGTAGCTGACGTTAACTACCTTATATACTTTTAATTTGAAGTACTTTACATACCGCTGGGTAGCTGACGTTAACTACCTTATATACTTCTAATCTGAAGTACTTTACATACCGCTGGGTAGCTGACGTTAACTACCTTATATACTTTTAATTTGAAGTACTTTATATACCGCTGGGTAGCTGACGTTAACTACCTTATATACTTCTAATCTGAAGTACTTTACATACCGCTGGGTAGCTGACGTTAACTACCTTATATACTTTTAATTTGAAGTACTTTATATACCGCTGGGTAGCTGACGTTAACTACCTTATATACTTCTAATCTGAAGTACTTTACATACCGCTGGGTAGCTGACGTTAACTACCTTATATACTTCTAATTTGAAGTACTTTCCATACTTCTGGGTATCTTGGGAATTTCCCCCCAGGGATCAATAAAGTTTGATGATCAGACTGTATTTTGTTGGATCCATCTGATTCTGAAAAGGAACTAAAGTTACTGAATAACTTTCCTTTGACAAAACAAATGAGGGACCTCGAGCTCTGATGTCGGCTGGTTGTGAGGACGGCTCCTCACACTGACTCCAGTCTATTTTTTAAAAGCTGAAGCTGAGTGCGTTTGTCTTCACCTCACTTGGAGGTGAAACGTCCACTTTAAGTCAGGAAATGTGAGCCTGCTGACAAACCTCTGAAGTTGGTCCTCCTGAGAAAAGAGAACCATAAAAGCCAATTATCACCAACTTTTCATTGTTTTTGTATCCAAACCAGTTTTCCTGCATCAACTCTGACTGTGTGCATCAGTACGACCTCAGTGTTATCAGTAAGTCTCTAACCATGAGCACATCCGTACTAACTTGTAGTACCGGGCATATGATGCACAAGGCAGGTGTGTAAAAGATGAAAAATGAAAACTACACTTCCATAACGGCACATATTGATAAAAACACCACCCAGGCTTCATATTTCTCATCTTACTTTAAAAGAACGGTGAAATATGTGTTTTCCTCTGCCTCGTCTTGTAGAACAGCCCAGATGTGGAAAGATGGACGACGGTTTCAGAAGCTGCATTTTAAAGCCGGACGTGCTCTTAACCTGTTCATTCATATTCTGCAGTTATTAATAACTTCAGGGTTCACAGGTTTTATTTTACAAGCTATATGAGATTTCTTTGTGCAGCTTCCACAACATGTCATCTCAACTAACGGGAACATGGGCTGCATGCCCAGCTGACAGGAGAAATCATTTCTGTTCACGCAGCAGAAGATTATTGATGGGAATAAAGACGACGACACACAGAGCACAGGACAGAGCACCTCTGGACTGCACCTCCTCTTTCTCCTGTCACGTACTTTCCCTTCACTGCTGCTTTGATCACAGTTTCACCCTAAAACCTTTTTATGAACGACAGCAAAAGCTTCACCACTTTGACACGTCAGGAAAAGAAATGAAGCATCAGGATGAAAACAGGATGAGAAGCAGCACCACAAAGTCCTGAACATGGACAGTCAGAAGGACAATAGGCAGGAAAGGTGTGAGGGGAGGGGTCGCACAGGGGCTTGGACCACCTGACAGCCACTCAGGTTACTTCACCAGGTGATCTCTTGATGCAAATTCACAGGTATGTTCCATCTAGATGTGATTTTTTTTTCATTGTTGCTTCTGAAACATCTGTAAATGGCAAAAACAGAGTGTGGTTTAGGTTCTGGAAAGACTTTGGTTCTTGCAACTAAAGTCTGGTTGAAACACGGTAAGGTCAAGCTTTGGTTAAGGTCATGTCCATGCATCCACCAACTCCACCCTCACTTCCCACCTTGGTACTGGGCTGTACTGGGAATACTACTTCCTGCATGTTGGGACTGGATGTGAATGAGGACATAAAACCCTGGGAATGACTGGGAGGAGGAACCTGTGATATCGTATCTGATGGAAGCAGAAAACAGCAAGTAAACGTTTCCATTTCACTGCCAGTCTGACTTTAAATAGAGAGGTGACACATAAACCTGAGGCAGGTTGTTGCCTAAATGATCACGGTAAGGCCGATCCCAGCCCGACTACTGATACCGCAGCATGACCGGGTATGCACAGAGCCTGTAAAGCTGCTGTTCTATATGCTCGCAGTGTTGAAGACGTTTGGTGGGAATAATGCTTAGGGTGCCCAAGGTGTAGCTTAATTTTATTTTCCTGCAGAGGTGACCATGAAAAGAAGAAAATGCACAGTACTATCAATAAGTAATATATCATCCTCCAGCAAAGAGGCTCCATGGTTTATTGAAAACAACACCTGGCACATGTGCTGTTGCATTGATAAACACATTTTTCACAATAATCCAGGTCTGAAAAGTGACTTATTTTGTTTAAGCGAACGGCTCCTGGGGGACAGAAAGTGCAAGTGGAGTGTTGGACCTTTTCAGAACAACAGCCAGTTGTGTTCAACATTTCATCACCGGAAAGTGTCTCTATCTCCTCCTGCTCTTCCTGCTCCCTCATGCCCCTTGTTGAGTTTCTCTTCCTTCTGGCCTTCAGGTCACTGTTTCTCTATCCCATCCTCACTTTTTCACTCACTGCATTTCAACCTCTCGGCCACTCGGCCTCCTTTTATCTGCGTGGCCGTCCTTCCCCCCGCACACCTCTCGCTTTCATCCGTTCTCCAATTATCTGCCGTTTCTGCCGCCTCTTCTCCCGTCCAGTCCGTCGGCGCAGAATGGAGCAGCAGCAGACAGCGCAGAGCCCACAGCTTGGTCTCCTTTGATTCAGATTGATGTCGAGTGCTGTCGGGTCACAATCATCGCCCACCACTCTTGTGCGGTGCTGCTCAAAAGGAAAGGCAGAAAATGATTGTTGTGTTGGACGCTGCTTCCTGGGTCAAGGTTGTGTTTTGAGTTTCCTTGTGGCGATGCAGCGATGAAGACAAAGCAGGGGAACTAACATTAGAAATATTAAGCGCCATTTGAGCGTTTGATCTCCTGATCCCTGTTTTCCAGCTCATCTTCTTCTGATATTCCCCCTCTCATCCTCCCCTTCCTTCCTTTTGATGTTTGATTTGGACTTTTTGTCAGAGTAGCACAGTTCTTTCTTCCATTTCCTCCCACATGGTTTTTTGAGTTATTGGGTTATTGATATGAAATCCTGAAATCCTTTTGATTACATATAGTAACATTACAGCTGTTGGCCAGCTGTTGCTATGAGAAGATTCTGAACACTGATGATAATTTCAAAGTCCATCAGGCTGCTCCCACTGGCCTCGATGTTTCTGTTGTTTCTGACCATTCGCTCAGCGGGTCCAGACAGCTCCAGGACTGTCACTTCAGTTATAGCTCTCTGTGAGGGCCACTGGTCCCGATGGGGCAGAGTCACTGCAGCATCAGCAGCATCAGCCAAGTTCATTCATCCGAATGATGCAGAGCAGTGCAGCATATTCAAACATCACATGTTCAGTTCAATCCAAAGCTCTGCACTAGTCAGACGTGTGCAGAGCTTCATTCCAGCATCTATTAGTACAAACTAACTTTATTGTGAAGCAGCAGCAGAAAGTGTAAACCAAACATGAGAGACTACAACACAACTCCAGTCAGAGCCACAGGATTCTCTAACAGACTGTTACATGCAGGAACATGTGCAAACCTACAGATCGCAGGCTCTGACTGACAGCCCTCCGCTGTGTAATGGAAATGCAAATGGACTGAACACACATGGCCGGTGGCTACAGCTGCGTGAAGCCAGGAAGCAGTGGGAGAGAAAAGAGCAGCAGATAGATGAATATTGGCAGACCTTCCCGCACTGGCACCACCTCAAGGAGCCGAAACGTCTGAGAGTCAATACAGTTTGTTTGTAAATGCTTTTTGACAGGAGGAATACAAAGTTTTCTGTTTATCATGCTGGAGGTGCTGGGCTGCGTACATTAGATTTCCTCTCCGTTAGCTGCTGAGGGTCCGTCTCTCGCCTGTGCAGTCACACACACCAGAGACGCTCAGGTTCATAAAGTGACATTTTTTCCACTAAATAGCTGCATGAGCTGTGGCATATCTGTGGAAACATTCCCGGCATACCGACCACTGTTGACACGACACACAAACCACACACACACACACACACATCTACAGTCTGTGCACATTCATGGTTCATAACTAAATATCTGATTTCATCTGAGGGCGAAAATAAAAATTCTCAAAGTGCAGTCAGGACTAGTTTATGGTGTTGGCAACTCTGTGTGTGTCGTCTGTTTGAGTTTGTGTGTGTGTAGAGGTATGAGCCCACGTGGTTAACAAGCGTTACCTTAACTAACCTACAGGCTGTGTGGACCATGAAGCTGCTGGACTTTGGCAAACATGAAAAGAAAAATGTCATTAACATGAAACACAGTGGGAACCGCCCTGATTGAGGAAATGTGGTGCGCACACACACACACACACACACACACACACACACACACACACACACACACACACACACACACACACACACACACACACACACACACACACACACACACACACTCATTTAGCTGATAAGACTGCGGACAAAGTGCACAACGGCCAAACTTATTTTCTCTGCCAGTCTCTCTCCTGGTCTGTGTCACCTCGGCCCTTTGTTTCTTCGTGGAACCTACTTTATACGTTTTCCTCTATCTCTGTGCTCAGTTTGTCTCAGCCTGTGTCTCTCTCCTCTTATCAGCTGCCTCCCACCACCGCCCCTCTCCCCCTCCATACTTTCTCTCTTCCTCCCTGTTTATTTTTACATCTCCCGTGCCGCCTTGCTCCTCTGTAACCTGATCCGCCTGCCAGTCAGAAGCTGCTCAGCCCTAATATGTCGCCTGGCTGGCTCTTATTATTAGAACTACAGTAAGAGCAGCAGCAAACACATGTACAGGGTGTACAGTGTTTTCAGTGGCATCAAACAGCAGAGCACATATACTAAACAACACGCGACCTCCCATCTCAGAGCAGTTTGGGCTGATAGAGAACTTCCTTACATGCACTTTACATAAACAGATTCGTACAGCCCCACAGGTTACAGGTAGTTACAAGCTGAACACTTTCCTAAGCCTGAATATTGAAGGAAGATGTAGGTGGAAGACACAGAGGCAGCGTGGAGATAGAGAGCATTATCTTTATAAAGGAGGGAGCACAACACAGAACTAAAAGTGATATTTGTCAAGTCGCTGTGCCAGGTACAAGGCAGAAACGCTCCAGATCAAACTTGACAGAGACGGGCCTGATATCCTGTCACCTTCCAGAGATGGCCCAGCTAATGTGTCAGCAAAGACTTAAGCACCCAGCAGCTTTGGAGCAGCATAAGCATCGATTTGGGGCTGGGTCTTAGCGAGCACTTCCTCCATTAGCTGATTGCTAAAATGAACTAACAGCTAGAGAAGATGATTATCGGGTGATGACAGTAGTTTTGAGTGTCTGCTGTGAACTGGCCACACAGTTAATTCATGGGACAGAAAGCCAGAAATAATAATTATTTCAATGCGTCACTGGGGGAATGTTGATACATGGACTAACACAGTAACATGTTAGAGGCACTTTAGATGTTTTAGATTCTATCACACCATCAGGTGTCAGACTGATCCCAGGTTCACTGTGCAGGACATAAAGAACCTACTAGAGTCCATGAAGAACTATTTCAGGGGCAAGAAGAACCAGGAGTCCTGCAGCAGATGGTCTGACCCCCACAGAGCCCTGATCTGGGCAGTGTGGAGTCAGTCTGGGATCATATGAAGAGACACTGGGACAGTCTGGATCTGTTGACTCTTCCTGTGTTCCATGTGTGTTCCTGTCTCTTCCTGTTTGTCTCCTGCACATAAACACACTTTATTAGGAACTACTTTCTCATGGATCAATAAGCAAAGCTGCACTTCAGTGCTCTGTCAAAATATATTTAAAGGGAAAAGGGTTAGTTTGCAATCACATGTATACACATGTATACATGTTTTCGTACAGTATACCTGTGTATACTGTACGTATACACAGGTATACTGTACAAATACACAGGTATACTGTACAAATACACATGTATACTGTACAAATACACATGTATATGTACAGTATACATGTGTATTTGTACAGTATACATGTGTATACAAGTGTATACTGTACGTATACATGTTTTCGTACAGTATACCTGTGTATACTGTACGTATACACAGGTATACTGTACAAATACACAGGTATACTGTACAAATACACATGTATACTGTACAAATACACATGTATATGTACAGTATACATGTGTATTTGTACAGTATACATGTGTATACAAGTGTATACTGTACGTATACACAAAGTCAGTGTCAACATATCTAAGGTATGTTGGGTTGCAGAGATGAACGTCAGAGTCAGGACATGTAGTTAGATGACTGAAAGGACTTGGAGGAGGGAAAGCTGAGTGTTAGACTCTGTGGCGTCTGTCTTCTCCCCTCAGAACACACACACACACACACACACACACACACACACACACACACACACACACACACACACACACACACACACACACACACACACACACACACACACACTAGACCACCCATACCGCAGTGTCAGCCTGGAGCTAGTGCTGTTGGCACCTGGTGTCACCTTCCCCATCAGTTCAGGTTTTGCACACATGCTTAACACCAAACCTCAGAGACCCTAGAACAGCATGGAGTGCAAAGGCATCACATGCCTTATAAGGAGGCACACGGGCCTGCTAGTGCACATAAAAAATACAAGTCTGACACACACACACAGATGCAGCAGCAACGTGAAGCAGAAAAGCGTCTCTGCTGTGGACTTTAATGAGCCCCGCAGTCAGACAGCAGTGAATACTCATGCTAATCTCTAAGCTGCTGCCTCCATCTTTTGTATCGTCTCTCTCTTTCCTCCTCTGTTCCCTGCAGTGATTCCATTTCTGCTCCTCTCAGGACTCCTGCCTCTCTCCTCCACCTCCTCTTCTTCAATCATTTCCCCGCTCTCTTCCCCTCCTCTGTTTGCTTTCTACTTCATTCACTTTGGCTCTGCCCTCTTTGACTTATCTCTCCTTCCACTCTCACTTCTCTATTTGCCTCCTCCTCTTCTGTAATCTCCTTACAGACCACCACTCCTCACAGGGGCCTCTGAAACACCGACTCAGCTCTCCAGGACTCTGACAGTATATGTGTGTGTGTGCAGGTTAGCATGACTTCACATACAAAACTCAACTTACTGACCTCATCCAGAGCAATTTGAAGAGAAGGAAAACGACAAGAGACGTTTGAGGGGAGAGAAAAAAGAGGAGAGAACAAACAGACAAAGGAAATCAGAAGGAAAGAGGAAGAGATGGGACCTGAATACCTGATTGGTTAGAAAGGAACCGAGAGGCGTTCATTTTAATGTGCGCCAACAGGACGTCTTACACATTAACAGTGATTAAAGCCATCGCATGCAGAGCTGTTGTTCTCTGTTGAAATGTAAAACACACAGGACAAAATCCTGAAACACGTCATTCGCTGTTTAAAACATTTGAAAACATTTTTGCAAAGTTCTTGTGACTCGAGCTGCAGGCAACTGTGTGAAAGACACCACAGACGCTTTTTCATCCCCAAACTAAAACATTAACCTGAACAGATAAGTCAGTTTGACCTCTTCGCATCATGGGTTCTACTGGAGAGTTCCAAATAGTTCCTAAACACAGCTGTGAGTTACGTTCCTCTTTCCCTTCAAACAAATGAAAATAGTCAACAGTAAACTTTTATAACAGGTAACTTTCCATCTTAGCGTCTTCGCTCGATCATTATCGGCGTAAAATAAGACCAGTCCTGTCTCCTCTCTGTGTCCTCCCTGTGTCCTCCCTCTGTCCTAACTGTCCTCTCTCTGTCCTCCCTCTGTCCTAACTGTCCTCTCTCTGTCCTCCCTCTGTCCTAACTGTCCTCTCTCTGTCCTCCCTCTGTCCTCCCTCTGTCCTCTCTGTGTCCTCTCTCTGTCCTCCCTCTGTCCTCCCTCTGTCCTCTCTGTGTCCTCCCTCTGTCCTCCCTCTGTCCTCCCTCTGTCCTCCCTCTGTCCTCTCTCTGTCCTCTCTCTGTCCTCTCTCTGTCCTCCCTCTGTCCTCCCTGTCCTCCCTCTGTCCTCTCTGTGTCCTCTCTCTGTCCTCCCTCTGTCCTCCCTCTGTCCTCTCTGTGTCCTCCCTCTGTCCTCTCTGTGTCCTCCCTGTGTCCTCCCTCTGTCCTCTCTGTGTCCTCCCTGTGTCCTCCCTCTTTCCTCCCTCTGTCCTCTCTGTGTCCTCCCTGTGTCCTCCCTCTGTCCTCTCTCTGTCCTCTCTCTGTCCTCCCTCTGTCCTCTCTGTGTCCTCCCTCTGTCCTCTCTGTGTCCTCTCTCTGTCCTCCCTCTGTCCTCTGTCTTCCCCTCAGTCTCTCAGAAAAAAAGAGTAATTGGTCCAAAAGTGTATTCATGTTTTTGTCATTACAACCTCAGCCTGACTCCTCACACAGTGCAGTAACAATAATATTAATATTAATAATAATGATGATGATAATAATAATAAACATACAGGTAATTTGTCTGTCCCTGTCCCTGTCCCATAGCAGCCACAGAAAATAACTGTGTCAGCAGGGAAATGTCCCCCTGCTGACTCTCCTACACGTAACAGGCAGAAAAATAAGTTTCCACAGTGGGAGGACACTGTTTTGACATTTGTTAGGAGCTTTAATCCAAAGTGCCTTATGATGCTAATATTGTCACTGCATACATTTGAACTAAGTTGGGCTCTCTCACTAAGCTCCACAAGGCCATAGGGACCATCGCTGTCTTTTCATCAAAAACAGCAAGTCCCCACCATTTGTTTTTTCCACAGAACAAAGCAGCCTAATTACTGTCCCGGGCTCACACTCGTCGTCTCACCATCCTGGAACACACACAGCATTCGACTTTAATCTTCCTAGAAATCAGCGCCAGTAGTTGAGACTGAAGCCAGGATTGCTCTTTAAAGCCTGCAGCCCTCGGTGTAACCTGGGATTTAATAGGTAGTGAGTGTTGACAGCTGGGGGATGTGGTGCTCAGTGTGAATGGTTACAGTCCAGGGAGAGATCAGTCTCTCTGATGAAGCTAAACGATGTTCCTATTACAATAAAACATGTTAAGTAGCACTGACAACAAAATAAATGAGGCTATATGGATTGAATTGGGTCACATCATTTCTGACCCTCGCATGAATTAACAGGGAGTTGAGCATAGGAGGGGACCAATACAGCTCCCACTAAACGGCCTCTGATGAGAACTGTGATTGAAATTTTATTAACAGTGAAGCAATGACCTGGGAAACACCTGTGGTGTGAGCTCATCATCACAGGTCTGCTGACTAGTAAACGTTTCAGGATGAGCTTTCACTCTCAGAACTGTAGCCGTTTGCACTCTCACCGAGCTATTGCCGCTCGGCATCACTCAGGCGCGGAAAGATGCAGCAGAACCAGAGATACTTTGTTCCTTATCAAAACCTTGAGCCTTCACTACCCACAATGCAAATCTGTGTTATGCTAATGTAGTCTGCACCCATAGGACCAGTCTGCAGAGGTCAGCTAAGACCTGCCTGTGTTTTTCCAGCTGTTTTTTTTAATCAGCAGAACCTCACTGCTGGTCAGCACCTTCCAAATTACTTCTCATTACTTGGTCTGACATCGGAACGATTCATGAAAACTACTTGGTCACAGTTAGACCATGAAGTGACTCCCAACCACCGACCTGAGCTCCGGTCTAAAAGGCTTAAATTAGACTCTAACAGCAGCATGAGGAGACAGCTGCTTGTTTCCTGCCGTTACTTTAAGAAGTCTTTATCTTAACCCAAACCGGGATCGAGCCTAAACCTGCTACACATTTGTTGTTGCAGTCCTGAGGACAAACTGATCATTCTAGTGGTGATTAGTGATAATTGAGCTCCTGCAGCTTACATTATTAATGAAGAGTTCACGCTTCAAGGACACCTTATAACAACGAGCTACACCTTTTCTGAGACTGAGACACATTAAACAAAAACCACAGATAGTTTATAGCGAATGGTAAAAACTATTAACCACCAATAATAATGTTGTGGCTCCTTTAAAGCACACTGTTTTCCTCCACAACAATCCGAAACACTGTTCTGGGAGGTGCAGGTATGACACAATTGTAATTCAACATATACCAGGTTCATAAACCGGTCTGCTGTTTCGTTTGAGAGAAAATAACAGGCCCATTAGAGCTACGAGCTCACCGAATGATTCTCTCTGTTCGGGAAGAGAAGTAAAGTGCTCCTCAGGGAGAAACACCTCCTTCCACTTCTGCCCTCATCCTTTCACTTTCCTCCACTTTGTTTCTTCAGCCTCTCTCTCCTAATTCCATTTTCAAATCTAGTAAAGCTTAACCTATTCCTGCGTCTCTTTTTCCCCATTTACGCCCTTAATTAATCGATACTGTCAGCCGCTGCTCATCCCCTGCAGTGTGCTGAGATGCAGGGCCATTACACCGCGAAAGACGGAGGGTGACAGGGAGGGAAGGTGAGAGAAAATGTGGCTGAAGACACAGTGTGAGGAAAGGAGGAAAACAGGAAGGATGGGAATGAGCGGAGAGGAGGAGGGAACAGAGGGAACAAAGAGAGGGGGCGGAAAAATAAAACGTGCCATGTGGATTACTGCACGGATATCGAGTTGGATGTACTAGAAAATTCCCAGAATAGCTTCCAACACACACACACACACACACACACACACACACACACACACACTGAGGTGATGAGGGAAAGGAGAATGTAATTAATAATCACAGTAGGAAGTGAAGTGCATGCGTTTCTCCCACACACTCTGGATATGACTGTGTGTGTGTGTGTGTGCATATTCTGTGTGTTCGTTTTCATGTGCACTTTTGTCCATATGTTTTCGGTGATAGTTCTTACATGCACACATCCATGGGTGTGCAGACTGTTTCAGAGCGCTAACTGCTCCCAGTTACTTATAGCTCATTAAAAACACTCCCAGAGGACTGTACTGTGATTCACTATCCTACAAAAATGTGTGTATTCCAGTGTCTCTTTCAGATCCTCTTGTCAGATTTGCCCAGAGTATCAATAAAGTTTCACCACTGGAGGAACAGTAGCAGAGTTATCTAAAGGAGTGTGACAGCAAAGCTGAAGTAAAATCTAAAGGAAGGACTCCATTTTATTTTGAAATGTTTTACAAAGTGCAAAATTATTGACATTATAAAATATACAAAATATATTAGTACACACAGTCAGTCTGAGGTTCAGTTGTTATTATTTTGTCCTCACAGAGGCACAAACACAGAGTGAGCAGTTTAAGTCAGCACAGAAACATCTCACCCCATGTACAAGGGCAAACTGCCGTAGGGTGAAGGGGGCACCAAGTCCTCACACTGGATTCAGTGGTAACGTTGGCATGTTGTTTAAAGACTCTGGTTTTGGAATCTGGCTCCTGTTCCAGCTGCCACACCAGCTGCAGACCAATAAACAGGCAAGGTCGACGGTTAATCACATGCTTTTCATATAACGATGAAATATGTGGAATCAAACACGGCAAGATATGATGTGCAACCCTCATCCCCTTGGTGCACTGAGGGATTGTGGGAAATTGTGTGTTTTTAGAACCCCAGCTCAAAGCGGGGCACAGTTTCTGACCTGGATTTAACAGGTCAGATGCAGCACAACAGCGCTAAGTGCATAATAACGTGTAATTAATTTTACTGTGGAATTATTACAAGATTAATCAAATGTTTTACTGAGCCCAAACTACGGTCGAGCTGTTGAATGAGTGACAGCAGTCCAGCTGCATGAGCCATGTCCAGCTGCGTACACGTGGTGTCCACCGGATTCTTCTATGATTGGTCATTTCATTGAAAAAAGTGCTCTCATCATGAGCACTTCTTCCAAGTTAAAGGTTTCTCAATTTTTGAAATTGCTCTGTGCTGCAGCCACGCTGTGTGGAGCCTTTTCAGAGTGCCCACTTTCCATCAACCTCCCCATTGACTGTCATTTAAAAAAAAGGTGCTGCCAATTTGAACAAAGTGGATGAATGTGAACAACCTGTCTTTGTCTCACACACACACACACACACACACACACATAACAATGCTCATGTCAGTGTGCACGTGTGGCTGGTGTGTGTGTGTGTGTGTGTGTGTGTGTGATTTGTGCAGGAAGCTATACCTGTGTGGGAGTAAGACATTAGCACCCAGGGACCAGTGGTTGATTACTGACTAACAGTTAAAGGCAAGATGTCCAAAATGGTTGTGGTGAGAGTGTGTGTGTACGTTTCAAACAGATGGGGTGTGTGTTTGTGTGCGTTCATGTGTGTGTGCATCAGAGAGGGGGGAAACCATGTAGACTAGACAGACGGCGTGCACGTTGTAGCTGCTAATCCTGCATGTGCGTGGCCTGTGTGTGTGCAAGTGGGTAGTTTTGTATTGTTCTGTGTTTTTTGTGTGTTGCCAAGAGAGAGAGAGTTGCAAGGCTGAGGAGTAATGCCTTCCATCTCTGGAGGCAGACTGTCTGAGCAGTGAGTATCTCTCTGGGTAAATATAGTCTGCTTTGCCCTGTCTGCACAACACACACACACGCACACGCACGCACACACACACACACACACACACACACACACACACACACACACACACACAACCCTCCAACATACATCTTCTCTTTCTGCTGCATCCACAGTAAGACACACATTCCTCCCACATTTCCCCGTCAGTGCCTGCCCAGCTTTTCTGCGTTACAGACTGTCTTCAAACACAGACACATCCACGTCCAGCTGAAACACAGTGGCAGCCTGAGGAAGCGAGTGCTGTATCGAGGCTGAAATATGGCTCGGCCCTGACAGACAGCAGTGGAGAGTTAGGATGGCTTTATTGCCTCTGGACAGGACATTATGGATGAGGGCTTCCTGTGCACCCAGGAGGGGCAGTGAAAGCCCTAAAGTGGGAGTCTGGAATCCACCGAACATCAGGTCAATTCAGCATAAATAACCATTTTCACATTATTGGTTTTTAGATTCAGGTTTTGTCACATAACTTTCCCTCAGAGCCACAAGTGATGTTATTTGCTGTGGTAAATCTCATATTGTAAATTTAAAGTGTTAAAGAGGTTTTAGTCTAAATTAGGCAAATTATCGTACAAGTGCGTGAAAGACATGGTATTGATCACTGAAACCACTTTGGTGGATGTTGTACCTACCACAAGCATCAACTGTAAATTGATGTAATTGTTGTAATCAGGTGCCTCTGGTGCAGTGTGAGGCTTTTTTCATTACAGACTTTAAACATGGAGTTCCTCAGGGCTCATTTCTGACACACTATGCAGATGACACCTGCCTCTATACTCCTGCTGAGCTCAGCCTCCTTTTCTGTCTTAAAACTCCTCAGATTATCCAAAAATATCCATAAACAAACAAGGTGACAAAGATAGCACAAACAGAACCTGTGCCTGCATGTCTTTGTGTAACAGCATCAAACTATAGGAAAGAAATCTGCTCAACACTGACTCTGGTCAAATTATTGTAGATAAGGAACTAAAAAAAATACTTCATACTGTTACTACAAGTAAGATTGACAACTGCAGTGTGTTTGCAGTATTCTTCAAGGTCTTCCTTGGTTTTTTTATTTTCCAAAGAGTTTGAGTGATTTTGAGATACTCTGTCTTTATAAATCAGTTAATGGATTTGCAGCCTCAGGGACAAGAAATATCAGCTATTAATGCTACAAAAGCAGACAAAGACCCAAAGCTCGCCACCTCACAGAAGAAGAGAAATTGTGGGGGCTGTACTGACCAAAATATCCAGCAGAATATCCCATCTGTAATCACCAGCCAGTGTTTACATTTGTGACTAATAAACACAAATGCCATACTGGAAAGGTCTGCCATGGTGCAGCATTACACTGCTGGTTAAAATGGAGAAACTAAGAAAAACACATAAGCAAAAGTCCTTCCTCCCACAGCAGCAGCAGAACGTAGTTAGGTGGATCCTCGGGGCGAATATCTGCAACTATAATATTTATGTTAATATATGTAACTTAAGGAATGTGAACTCGGATGGTTGTGGGAAAAATGAGGTAATAATGCTCAGCAAAAGCCTTCCCCAGATAAATAAAGTTTATTAAGTGCATCCCCCGATACCTCGTGGGGAAGAGGAAATTACAAAAATAAAACAAATTGCAGCTTCTTGAGCATTCATCTCACACACACTGTCTCTCCATCGCCTGCCCTCTCAGCTAATCTTCTCTGCTCTAATACGCATGGGGTCATAAAATCTGATTTGCTTCCACTTCTCTACTGAGAGCCACTAATTCCCAATTTTGCTCTTCCTGTCCATGCTGGCGTTCCTTTCCATTAATTGAGATTCTCTCTGACACACACTCGACCTTTTTATTTTTTGCATCATCCAGTGAGGTTGGCTTGATGCAGCAGACTGGACATGTGCTGTCATTAGTAAAGAGAAGTGAACAGTGAGTGGGGATGAGGTGAATCCCAATAAGGGAGTGGGTGGCTGGGATGCAGTACACAAACAGGTGGGGGGGTGGACCATCATTTAAAACAAAGGGAATCAGATCATAGAGGGATTAGCATTATGGGAGAAACATCAATAAAGAATAGAAGAGAGTTTAACTCAGAACAAACACAGAGGAGGGACAGTCTGCTGGAAATAAAGAAGCAACCAACAGAACTTTGCACAAATTAAAGTCCAATTGTGAAGCTTTAGCTACAGTTCCTGCTCTTTCATGTCCAGATTAGAGTTTTTCTCCATTCTTTCCTAATTCAGCTTCGCCTGAAGGGTCATCACTGGAACTTATCTTTGCTGGATCAGAACTTCCCAATATACACTGTGTTAGAAGTTAATACTGTGTTCACTTCACCTTCACGTGTTAGCATAGCTAAACATAAAACATACACACAGCTCAGCATCACTGCTGGATGTGGTTACAGGCGGTGAAACACCAAAGAGGAACCAGGTGGTACGTTACTGCTTAAAGTGAAGCTCAGAGAACAGTGCAGCTCTCTTCGTCATACGTGATGTCTGTGCTGCATTATACAGAGAGCTGTTACAGCTGTTCAGAAACATCTGGCAGTGTAAAAGAGTCCAGTCCAACAGCAGCCTCCCTTCATTCCCTTCAAGAACTACGGATGTGGGGGAGAGAGGCTGCAGCTCAGTGTGGACTCACACATTCCTGACAAATAACACTGTGATGTGAAAGCTGTAATTCCACGGCTTACTGTCTGATCACCGCTGTGATAGCTTTAAACCCATGCTCAAACAGGCCGAGCTGACTAATATGTCAATACGTGCAGCTACACGTCCACGTCCCTGATCGTAGAAACCCTGTGCAGAGGACAAGACTGAAGTCAGTCTGTAGTGAACACATGTACCGTACATACATTATCACAGACATTAAACTTAAAATGTATTTATGGTACTTAGTTGTGTTTACATGCATTAACAATGAGCAAAACAGGAAATGTGTGTGACGACAGTGGGGGGGGGGTTAAAAGGCTTTTTGCACAGTCACGTCAGGGTCACTCTCTCTCTGCAAACATCATTCTCTCTTCCTCTTATTCTATTTTCATCCTGTCTCCTGCCTGTTGTCGTCTAACAAATGGACTGAGTCACCACAGACACGTCAGTCTCCCAGGACCCAGTCAGAGCGACAACATTACGTCTGGACTCCGATCTCATGTGCACGTGACCATCTTCGTCGAATGCTCTCGTGGTCCCGCTGAGCATGGAAGCCATAACGATCATACCAACTTTTTATTCCTACACAGTGTCTGTTTCCCTGCACGGGTTCTTGTCTGTCTGTGTAATTGTAATGTTTCTGTGGACTAATTGTAAGTTGTTGAGAGTGGCTGGTTAGTTAATGCTAACAGGTGTTGCGGTCTATCATTTCGTTTCAGCACCAACAATTGCAGGATTGTTATGGATTACTGGATGATTACTGTTATGTGCTACGATTGTCGCCAGCTGAGTAAATCACTGTTGTTCTGTTTCTTTATTTGTGTCTTTGTTATATTTGCTGCCTCCTGGGAATTGATTTAAACTGGGGTATTTTCTTCTTCCTCCCAACAATTTCAGAGTTACAAACTTTACAAGAGCCCCCACTGTGATGGTAAACGCTGCCTGCCCCCCCCCCCCCACACAAAAGCAAACAAACAAACAAAAAGCGAACGAAGTGGCCGTTTATTGAGAATGAGGCCACAGTTAGTCCGACACCAGGCCCTGAACATGGTACTACCAGCTGGGGACTGGTGTCCAACGGTACCTACCTATCACTACCTATGTGCTACCTGTCACTTAGAACCCTTGGTTCTATCAGAGACACATTCTGCACGTGCACATTTGACGCCCGACACAAACGGAGCTACAGGGAGGCTTCAATAAAGTCGTGAGACATTCACCCACTCCCTCTGTCTCTGGTCACTTTATCCCAGCAGATATGCAAATGGCCCAGAGCGGTGGCTGCTCATGAAGGGATTTCTCAGCCACACATGAAGTAAAGGCAGATTTGTAAAATGTTTGTAAAACATGATGTACAACCAGATCAGAGCGCACAGCCATCTGCAGCATGGCACAGTTTAATCGTAAAATCTGAGGGCCAGTCTCAGAGATAAACGATAGTGCCTGTACTATACACACACTCTACACTGTATCGCAGTATATAGAGTTTTAGTACTCTCTCTTCAATATCCTACTTTATTACTGTCCCTGGCTCTTCTGGAGACAAAGCCTTCCATGCTAGCACAGCATTTGTCAGTGTTGATGAGTCCACTGCTTCAAATCAACAGCTAATAAAAGGAAACCCCACGTGCTTGTACACGCAGAGGATGAAGACTCTGACGTGGATCCAGGTGGACTTTTCACCTGGCACCACCGTGAAGCTGACCCTATGGAGTATGGATAGCTGTGGCGCCCAGACGAGCAATGCCGCTGTCCCCGAGGAGGCGATATGGGCTGGTCAAAGCCCCGAGGTTTTCTGTGACCACAGCGGTGAACAAACATGGCGTCTGCGGAAGGATGCATGCTCACCTGCTCGTACTCACCGTCTTCCCTCAGCTTCAACACACAATCCACACTAACTTAACAGTCTCACAGTCTTCTCGTCTGATAAATCACAAGTACAAGTATTTGATCCTATACCCAGTTTAATAAAAGCTTCTCCCACCTGTTGTCAGGTAGACCTTCGCTAAGAGGAAGCGTGTCTTAGATTTATTTCATTGCAGAATTGGCAGCAGGCCGAGAATCAACAGAGAGGGAAGCTGACAGTCAGCACAGCCGTGGCCAATTTGGCTCAACAGACTCAGGAAAAAGAGCCATTTCACAAAGTGAGGAATCGCTGCAGCTCCAAGCTTCACCACCGAAGCTGCACAACATCAAGTGAGAAGTGGTGTCCTGCAGATTATTACTTTCATCTCATACTGCTGTTTATTTTTAGTGTTTCTCTATCTCCTCATTACCACTGCCTGCCCCCCCCCCCTCGCTGCACAGTGCCACTGCTGCTGCTACTCCTGCTGCCAGTGCTACGTTCCACCCGTCTACACTGGAAGAACTAGGCCAGGCAGCTCCTTAATTACTTCATTAATTTTAATCTGATCCAATTAATTACATTTTTCAAACTCTCCCTGCTCCTCATTCTAGTGGGCTGGAAGTTCCCTCTGACGCCAAGTGCCACAGTAGGAGACCTTGCCTGTCCTCTGATGCGTTAAGAAAAAAAAAAAAAAAACGCCCCCCCCACTCCTCCACTCCTAAATCAATTATTTTTCTCCCCTGGCCAAACAGAGACCCCCTTTCCCTTGTTATTCTCTAATTATTCAGCCTGCTGCTCTGTCCAATTTTGTGCCTTGACAGCACTTAAGTAGTTCCAATCATGGTTTGTGAGTTTAACCCCTCTCAACCCCCCGCGGCCTTCGCCGGCAGCCAGGCGAGTCGGTGCTGCTGTTTTGTCAGGACGCACAGTTTTGGGGGGCGGGGTGTTGTGTTCTGCTGCATGGGCAAAATATTTCGGGGCGATCAGTGCGAGATGGCTCTAAATCTGTTGCTTGAAGGTGCACTGCGCTGTCAGCCTGCTAAGTAGCTGAATTATTGGCTGTCATTTTCTAATCAGCCTTAAATTTATTGGTTATACAGGGTAATTATCAGCCATGACAGTTATGTTTGCATTCATCAGCTCAGCCCTTTGGTGAATGCTTTCAGCATATTGATACTGCCATGACGTTCTCTGGGTTAAGGGCGTGTACAAGGCCTTGGGTTGGGTTAACCTGGTTTGGAGCCATGACGAGAACGAGAGAAACGGCTGCAGATGTGGTCGAAACACCACTTATGACATGTTGTGTATTCTGGTGTCATTTCACATCCTACTCAGGTTGGACTTGAGTCCTGGGTCGGAGCAGCAGACATGTTATAAGAATCTGGTCCTACATGTTGCTGCAGTTTGTCTTTGGTCTCTCGGGTTGTGAATGGGCCACTGGCGGACGTCTCTCAGTGAGACCTAGGACCAAAGCTTTAGATTGACGACCGTGTTTCCTCTCACACCAATTTAGTCAGAAAATCACCAGGCTACCTCCTGCTGTGTGACTGACTGACCACAGGAGCATCACCAGCAAATCACTGTGGGAACATCTTGCTCCTCCTACTCCCCCAGTGACTCAACGTGTACGTCAACATGCCACTGACAACTGAGGACACTGTGCTTCATGAATCCCTGGAGTAGTTTTGTGTAAGACAGAGACAGAAGGTGCAGTGCTGTGGAAAAACAGGTGACATTTTAACTTTTGAGAAGAACTGGAGAAAAATCACAACAGCACAGTTTCATCGCACCAGTAGTCCTGTAGTACCTGTAGTCACTACGTCAATCACATCACCACCATCTGCTCCACCTCCGGCTACTCCGTCAGCCCTCAGGACGTGTTGCAGTGAATAATCCCACCGGAGACATAACACAGTGTTGTGCCATGGTGGAATTCAACCACTTCATATTTGATGTGGGACTTTAAAATACAAAAAGCTCACACCTCCTGTTCTGCAGCACCCGCTCTCCCACTAAGGCTGGATGCAAGTCTTCAGGGAGAACTAAGGAGTTATAAGACCAAGGAGAACTACAGTCCATCCTTTCTATTCAACTCACTCTTAGACCAGCAAACACATGAAGCCAATGCCCCTAAAACACAACCACAGGTAAAAACAATATAAAAGTATAATTCCATTATAGCAGCAGAAACCTACATGGAGACACCAACTGGCCTGAGATTGGTCAGTTCAGGCTGCTCGCAGTTTCTCCTACAGGTTTCTGAAGCAGAAAAAGTGAAGCGTGATGTTTTTATTGACAGTTCTGATTAAGGAGCTGAGCCACAGCTCGTCTCTAACCGAAGACTTGACCTGAACATTAATGTCCATCCGAGACTGATAAGGCACCAAGTATTTCATCTTTAACGTGCTGTTTTTTTCTTGTCAAAGCCTGGCACCTACATTACCCACAATGCAACAATGCATAGTTGAACTTTTACAGAACACCTGTGGAGACAGTTACTTTCAGTTTTATAGTTACAACATCACAAACAGTGAAATTTAAATTAAATCCAACACCCACCCTAGGCCCCTATTTCTGCTCTGCAGTAAAAATTATGAATCCACCTTAAAACCCCAGAGAGGATCAGAAGAGCCGCCCCAGTATCAGGTGCTCAGCATGAATTAGGAAAGCTCAGGTCATTATTCCGCCACATAAGTTTTATGAAGTGAGTGAGTAAACAGCCCCTTATATAACAGAGCACGACTAAACATAACTTAGCAGAGGCACTAAATTAGTGAGACAAGCAAACACTGATTCCAAACAGGCTGGTATTATAAAGGACCTGGCAACAGATGAGCGGGCGAGGGAGGGAGGAACCAAACTTATCTGGTTGAATAATTACGTCCAATTTAGACGAGGACAAAAATTTAAGAGTGGGCAACAGAAGGAACAGGGACGAGTGTAACCAGGAAATTACTGAGCCTGAACATGATCTGAAGTATGTAATTAGATATTATACTGAAGACAATACTATAATTACACAACTGTTTAGGAAGGACATTGAAGGCTTTTCTAAAAAGATGAACCTCAGTATTGTGCAAGCTCTGAAAATGAAAAAAAAACTCTTGTTAGAGGTGGCGAAGCAAAAGTACCAGATCCAGATCAGATCCATTTGTCTGACAGGAACATGTCTGTGGTTTAATAAGCATCACAGAGGCCCTGAAGCAACGGATCCTAACATCACTGAGCCTAAACCCTGGGTAGGTCGTCACCTGCTCTTTGCTAAGATCCTGTTTACACCTGGTATCAACATGCAACCACGTCCCTCTTGAATCTGACAGATGAAATGTGAAAAGAGTTCTTGTATCCTGAGACCTGATCCCAGTGCAGGCAGGTGTCAAGTCCTCAGGTCACATGTTGATATTGACATGTGGGCATGAAGGTGTAAATGGAGCCTGAATGAGCCAGTTTCAATGTATTGATACTCACTGAATGTCAGTGTTTTTCTTTTAGTTTGTCCAGTGACTGGATGTAAAAAAGAAAAAACAGTGACAGTCACAAATCGTCTGCTCTGGGCCGAACGAGGACTAGTTACTGACAGGATCGGATCCACGAATGTGTGAAATGACACAGGAAGTCGTCATTATAAATCATTTCCAGTGAAATAACTGGCACCTGTAAGATTAGCAGATGGTCCACAGCTCAGCTCAGTGAAGACTGGACATTTTGGTTATACTGGACGAAAGGAAGGAAACTAATTCAACTGTAAATCCACTGTAGTGATTTGGAGCAGAGTTGCCTCTACACTAACATTTTATAGATTTCCCAGATGCTTGAAGGGGAAATATAAAATGTAGAGCGAAGATATTTTACTCTGAGCCAATGAGATGATGGGGCTCTCAACGAGAAAACAGTTTAGGACCTTTTATATGTGTTATTGAAGCATTTAGCTGATGCGAGGAGCTTATAGTAATATCACAGTAATAACAAATAATGCATAACAAATCATGTATCATTATAATTGCAGAGACCAGTGGTGTGCAGGCCTCTGAACACTAGGACCACAATCTTCCTGCTAACACCAGAACCTTTAATATCCTTTTTAAAATCAAAATAAGGACCAGAACACGGACCTGACTGGCTCCAACATGCACTGAGATAAGCCCTCGCAGTAAAAAGTGGCAGCTGAGACGCAGAAAGGAAAAGCAGCCAGAGCTAAAAAAGCACAGCCCATCAAGCAGCTTCTAATCTCCCGTCCTCACACAAGCAGAAAACAATTCATTTAGCTGCTTTAAACACAAAGCCAGTCATTATTTTCACTAACACAAAGTCACAAAGCTCCAAGAATCTTAAGACTCCAGAGGTCTGTGCCAGGAAGTGAGATTATTGGGGGGGGGGGGCAGCTCTCTCTGGACTCAGATCTGGTTTTCTGGTACCAGGAAGCTGCCTTGTTTTTAGGCTGGGTAGATCACCATGGTAACAGATGCTACGTGGCTCACCTGTCCCTGAGCAGCTGACCCTGACCAATCAGATCACTGGAAACACAGTCATCAGTCCTACAGGATCCTGACAGGGACAAAAGACTTCACAATGAAATCCCAGCAGATTTTGACCAGATCATTCAAATGTTGGCTGACGTTGAGACGGAGCTTCTGTCTGACCTCAGCAGGCTCCAAACACCTTCCTCCTCCTCCGGCAGCACATGAACAAACGAACACGCCCCTTTCAGTCCTCAGCATTTATTCATGTTAAGACAATATTTCTGCAGCTTGTCATTCTGCTCTGGGTCTGTGTTCATTTTGTTCCGGGCCACCAGGTGGAATAAAACTTTACCTGGCACTTTTCACCATTTCCTCTCATTTGAAACCTTTAACTGGGTGTAACACCTGCAGAAAACAAATCACATTCACAGTCCTTAAAAACACAAAGGGATCAAAATGCCCACATTTGTCTGAGCTGGCCTCTGGTCAGTCTGACCTGGGGCAGGTCTAACAGCTTCAGTCACATGATGACTGCACAAATCCATCATCTAAGACTGAGCCCAGTGGAGCTGCCACATGAATTCACTTTTCAAATCACAGCAGCAGTGAAAGAGCCTGAGACGGAGAAAGAAGTCACCCTGTTAGATTTCACTCAGCGTGGTCACGCACCTCAGTTCCCTTAACGAATCACATGGATGATCTTCCTGTGTTACATTACATTTAAATAACCGAATAGCTGCTTTTATTCAGCGGTAACCTGACGGGGACAAGCTGAGAGACACAGATAAGACAGATATTTATTTACAGATCTGAACCCGCTTTGGATGTTCTGACTGTGCTCTGGTCTTAATGGACTGTATGAATAAGGGAATCAGAATCAGAAACTTTGTTAATCCCTTGTGTTTAGATGAGGCTGAGTCTGACAGCTGCTTCAGGAGAAACTTTGGGCTTGTTGAAGAGAAATTTCAGCAGCAGGTCAGTGTCACAAAGTTAAAGTTCCTTCAGGAACTGGCTCGCACCCCCCCACACATCCAGCCGTGCCCTTGGCTCCGTGTCCTCTGCACACAGCAACACAAACCTAAGAATGATTAGGAGATGGAGTTTGTTGATCCTGGCTCCTGGTGTCATTTATTATATTACACTTGTTTCTGAAAAAGGGGCAGGAGTGTCATGAAGACAAAACGGAGTCACACGAGCATCAAACTGTGAGGTGCAGAGAGAAGCAAAGGCCAGAATAAGACCAGGGAAATAAAAGATTTTGAGGGATTGCCCTTGGTCTTATCACTGGAGTCCATGTGGGCAACGACAGACCTGGTCTCTCAATAAATCCAACAAACCCAAACCGCGTCCTCAGATACACACCTTGCTGGCTGTTACCACCGAACACCAACCTGTGAACCTGCTGCTTTCCCTGCAGTCTCTCTGAACACCACTACAACACACACTCACTACATTTCTCCCTATTCACAAATAAATGTGGCTAATTAGCAGATCTGAACCGCAAAACTAACCTGAGCCCACAAACGGGCAAAGGTCAGGTGTCGACCACAATTATTCTCACTCTTACCCATCATCCTTCCCGCTGGCAGACCCAGCAGCTCCACTCACACTAACCGAGCCGAGAAGCGGCACCTTAATACCAGCCAAGGGAGAGAGAGTCATGCAGACACACTCACCAAGCCTGGCTCCCTTATCTAACAGCTACAGTGTGCTGCTACAGTGAACGCGTCTCACTTTCCTTCCCAACCCGATTTCCCAAACCTGTTAGGGGATTTAAACTGGCAGCCATCTGGTAACAAGACCAGCTTCTCACAATTAACCCCAACTGCACAGTGATACGCCGAGCAAACGGCAGCTGCAGCCACCTGTTCCCAGCGCTGGAGAAACACCAGCAAATCCAACTTCAGAGAAACAAACCTGCCTTGTGAGCCGAGCGAACAGAAAGCTCCCAGTGCTTCTGCCCTTGCATTTCCGTCACGTTCCATTTCACATTTTATTCAATCATTGTGTCACCCCACCAGTCAGTCAGCTCCTCTCCCTGCCAATTACAACTAATAAAAATGTCAGACTCCAGGTCGTCCTGGGATTTCTGCATTCCTTCACAGAGGATCGCTGTGGCACTTTTAATGATATTCATGCAGTTGTTGGGAGAAATTATTAAATAAACACAGTTGAGAATGTGTGTGGGAGGGCAATTATGCATTTCAAATCGTCCTCGGTGTAACGTAATAAGTGTATCCGACACCTTGAGGAGGAAACTGATTGCTTCTGTTCGTGTGGGTAATATTTTCCATGTCAGCCTCGGTGCAGGGAAATAATTACAAAAAACTATCTTCTTCCACACCCAGTTGCTTCCTCCATGTTGCCCTTGTTGAGTAAGTGTGTGTCAGTGTGTATGCACGTCTGACGGCAAGTACGTTTTGTGACAAAACACAAGAGATGAAAGAGCGAGAAAGAAAAACCAGTCAGCGTTGTGGCTTTGTCCAAACTGTGTCAACTCTGAGCTCCTTTCCAATGTTCAACCACCACATTTTCTTGTCACTTACAATGAACACTGCAATTTAAAAATCAGCACCAGCATCGCTCTGGATAATCATCAGAAACTCAACCCAACCCTCTTTAAGGAGACTGTGTTCTGATTGCAAAATATTTCCAGAGTAAATGTATCAGAAACTCCGGTGGAACTCCAACCTGGACGCCAAGAGGACTAAAGCTCGTCTCTCAGCAAAGGAAGAGGAAAGCTCTTCTCCTTAGGCATCCCCTTGACAAAATCAAACAATGATAAACAACAATAATAATATTGGACTTTTAAAAAAGAGATCACCCTCCTGTGGCTGCTCTAAAGAAAAGCTTAGTTTCTATGTGAAATATCTACACAGCAAAATCGCCAACGGCACCAGAAAGTGTTTAGATGTGGACGGTGGAAACACAGAGATACTTTAGTGTTGAATTAACACTCAGAGTTTATTTTACACTGAACGTTTATTTGGAAAGTTAGGAGAAAGTTCAAATGTGCGTTCTCTAAGTGTAAGTATGAAAGAACTAAAGATTTGTTCAGAGCTTGCTCTCCTGATGATGCTCATGTTTTCTGCAGCAAATATCTGAGGTCACGTTTCTAATCAAACCTCACGCTGATAAAACAACATGGATGTTTTGATGAGCAGTTAAAGAGGCCCCGGGGTCCTGCAGGGCCCAAACACAACAGCTGAGTTGAATAAATGCACTTACAGAACATGAAAGCAGCAGGTAAGTGTGTATTATACGGGTCATGTACCAAAAATGAAGTGTAATAAGGTGCAAATACCATTACAGCTAATTTTGCATTTAGCTCTGCTTTATTGCATCCTTTATATTAAAGTCATCAATCACCAAGGGCCAGGCTCCCTCTGAAGGTGAGCTGCACGTGCACGGGCAGCCGGGACAGTTCATGTCGTTTGTCGTTAGCCACCCACGGTGCAGTGCGAGCTCAGAGACAGCCACCTTTAAAAAGCTGTGCTCATCAGCTGATCGATCAGCAGCATTATTGATCAGAAATATTAGGCCTTGACAGCGAGGCTGCAGCCGAACTAACAGGTGAGACTGTGGTGATTGTCTTAAACAGCATGCACCAGCATTACAAAGACCCCAGAAAACAACGGGCAGGTGTCAGGCCCTGTGTCGGGTCCACACAAAGGAGAAAGGTGGAGTCTGCCTGTGTCTGTCTGTGATGCTTAATTAGAGTGAGCCGGTTGGTTAATTGTTTGGCTGATATGGGTGGAGGAGCAGGAGGAGGAGGAGCAGGAGGTGGAGGAGGGGGCACTTGATTCATGACAGGGAAATGGAAGTTTGAAGGGTGTCGAGAGATAAGACTGCAAGGGTAATTAACAGAAAGAGAGAGGGATGGTAAAAGAAAGGAGAGAGATGGGAAGGAGTGGGGGAGAGAGGAGAGCCACACAGAATAAATGCCATAAAACTGTCCTCCGATCTAATAATGGCCTCAAAAAGAAGGGAAAAGCGGAGAGCTGCTGTGGAAGGATGGAGATAAAGAGAGAAAGTGAATGAGAGCAGGAGAGAGGGCAATGATTAAGGGCATAATTCCATTTTATTACACAATGGTGATTCCACTCCGGATGCCAACTGGGCAGGAGCGGTGCTGAGTCCACGGACAATTAACTTTTACCAAAAAAACCCAAATACAAGCTTTGATTCTTCTCAAGGTCAGCACATGTCAAGTAGAAGAGGGAGCACATAAACATTCCCACAGCAACAACCAGCTGGCCTGGCACATTCCTACCAGGAGACAGAGGGGGCTGTGGGTGTGGGGGGGGGGGAGACCTGAAACGGACTCAAAGCCAATACGGGGTCATCATCAGGCCAGAGGGGGCACCGTCGGGCCCCGTGCTGCCTCTCATCACTTACAGACTGAAATGGAAATCCAGTTAAGGAGGCTTTTAATACATCACTTCGTGTTAGCCAGGCACGGCTCGGACCCGTAAACAAACCCTACTGTTTGTGTTTATTCCTTGAGTCTGATGACAGAAAACCTGACGCTGACTGGGCCTGGGATTTTATCTGCTCCTTATACAGACAACAGTGATAACAGAAACCAATCACAGAGGTGGAATCATGCCCTCAGTTAGGGGACTGGGTGTGTACAGCTCAGATTTGCACCGAGGCCCTCCAGCCTTTTATCGGACCCTTCTCCAAGCAAAGACCTCCCCACATACCAGAACCAGCCCCCCCAGTGATAAGAGCAGGCAAAAGGGCACGGACGTGCACACACATACTGAGACCAGAAACCCAAAACAAGAAGACGGCCTTGGGCAGAGTCCCTATCAAAAGATATCGGCGTCTTCAAAGCAACTAGCAAAGAGCTGGCTCATTTTCTGCCCCCGGGGCAACAAGAGGGGAGGTGGGGTATTTCTACAGACTGACAACACGATGTGTGGATTATAAGTAACTGGACACAGCTCCAACAGCAAGACCCAAACATGAAACTTGACGCTGTTAGATATTAGAAACAGAAGCCGCCCTGCTGGTTCAGTCTCATCATGGTTTGAAACCCGATTACAGACACATGAACGGGTTCTTCAGTCTCAGGACACAAAGCATGTTGGGAAGTCTGCTAGTTTTGTTTCTATAAAAGTTCGGTCCAATCAGTGAAAGACATCAGGTCAGTACAACAGACGGATTTGCCTCCTTCCTGATTTGTTTTTGCGTATTTGTGACACTTCGGGGTTTAGTTCAAAGACCAAACCCTGGTCTGTGTGGTTACAGTAGAGGCAGCTCCAGCTCCCCTGTTGGTTCCTCAGGTCACTGGTCTGTTGTCGTCATATAATCCTCCATAAGCTTCCAGCTTTATACTGACAGACCTGGGACCTTTCATGACTGTAACATTTGCCTTTATCTACTTAATTCTTTCCCCTCCTCTCGTTCTCCATGGGAATGCCAGTCTTTGACCTAAAACCCTTCATTACCACGAGTACTCTCACTTCGTCCGCTTCCTCTAAGTCTTTTTTCCTTTCATTATTTTCCAATGAGAATTCTTACTAATCTCCTTTTCTGTCTTTCTCTCTCTCCTTTAATCAATCATCTCTTCTAACCAATCAGTCCTTTATTCCTTTCCCACCTGCGGGACTCGGTCGTCTGTTCGGT
Organism: Mastacembelus armatus; assembly: GCF_900324485.2. Taxonomy (NCBI): domain Eukaryota; kingdom Metazoa; phylum Chordata; class Actinopteri; order Synbranchiformes; family Mastacembelidae; genus Mastacembelus; species Mastacembelus armatus. Next base: position 777,159 of record NC_046637.1, on the reverse strand, counting down.
GGTTTGGGATTCATCAGGCCGGGTCAGGGCAGACACAGCTGGCCACAGCTGCCACCATGGGAACAAATGGGAGCATGTTGTGTATTATGGCACCAGAACAAAGTGCTTGGTTAACGGGTGTTTCGGGTTTAAGTCTAAACTCAAAGCTGTTCACTATTCTGGACTTCAACACTTGTTACTTGATCTGATGTTGGGCGGGCTGGATTTTCCCACATACTTACGCCTAGAGGGCAGTTGTGTGTGTCCTTGTGCTGAAACAGGTGTCCCATGTATATTCAACAACGCTACTGTGTCTGCACAAACTGGGTCAGAGGGGCAGTCTCAGACAACAGCAGCAGATCAAACTGGCTTTTAATGCTTCGCTCTCAATATACAGCCGCTCAGTCGTATCACAGTGGACGGTGCAGCCTCCACAGCCTTGCAGGATTCTCACTGTGAGAGGACGACCTGTGTTTTCAGTAAAAACTGCTGGCATCAGGTTAAGTTGGTTAGGAGTAAATTGTGTTTCAGCAACATGGTTCTGGTCCAGCGATGCCCAAACAACATGTCACTTATTTTTGCCTTCTAGAATGACACAAGAAATGTTTTCTTATTTAATGGCCTGCCCCTTCCCTGCAGGATGGAAAGAATTCACTTGGTAACACAACTGGGATGGGCTCCAGCAGATCCCGGTGACCCTGGTTAGGAATAAGGGGGTATAGAGATAACGGTTAAATAAGTACTTTGAGTTAAACGACCAAACGTTCGTTAACATCGTTATGTGGTTAAGATCCATGAAAACGATTATCGGACCTGATGTGTCAGGAACTGATACTGATGATGCTCAGATATGGTCATTCACGTACTGGTGTGCTAATGGTTAAACTGCCTCAGTGAAAAGAAAAAGATCACTGCCCCTGCTCCTCAGTGGCAGAATGAGTGGAAATCTGAGCTGTTTTATTGCACAGAGGAATGTGTAATGGAAATAACATAGATGGGTTCACTGCACAGTAAAGAGCTTCAAGTTAAGGATGAATGATTAACACCTGGAATGTGTGTGTGTGACTTTCCCCTCTGTGAGTCAGCTGAGGGTGTTTCTCTTTGACGCTGCTGCTGCCTCTGATTCTGTCCTGGGAGAACTTCAACACTTTCACTCTTCTGATATCTGTGTGAAATCAGCTTTGGATAAACTGTGCTGCTAAACAGCTGCAGGAGAAGATTTTGATGAGCTCCTCACAACTGTGGACCATTCTGCCAAACATTTGGCAATTCGCAAAGACAACCATTCTCCAATCATCTTTCATTTCAGTACATGTGCATAGAACTACGGCATGGAGAAGGCCTGGGACCAGAGATATGATAAAAGGTAACATTCTTGGCACTTTAAAAGGTTCAGTTCTTGTTCTAGGACAAGAACGTTCTCTTGGAGTATGTATCAGGCTTAAACCTAATTAAGACGTTTTATTTCTTAACCCTAACCAACGTTTTAATGCCTGAATGTAACCTGTAGTTGTTGTTCTTAAACCTAAGGATGCAACTTACATAATGATGATAATGAAGAGCTGTAGGATAAAAACGACCTACTGACCCAGTAGGCTCAGTAGAGACCTACTGACCAATAGCTATAGTCTGATGGGAAGCCCAAATGAGCTATTGGAATAACATGACAACAGTCCAACCGGGTGGCTCAACTGTCTCCAGCACCAATGACCCCCCAGTGGTATCTGGGGAGCAAACATGCTCTGTTTTGGTCAACGGTAAAGGTTTAGGACTGAAGGATTCTTGTAGGCCGCTTAGTGTAATCATTCTCATCCACTCACTCTCTGTTTTATGGCTTTTTTCCAACTCCCTCCCTCCCCTGGAGCCCAACTGCACCTCCCCTACTCACCCTCCTCATCCCTCTCTTTCCCCAGATCCCCCTATATCCCAGGCAGGTAAGTAGAGCTCTGCTGTGGGCTTAATGAGCTGAGGAAGGGGCCCTACTGGAGAAGAGCAGCGTAATCACTGCTTCCTCTGTTCCCATTTAGGGCCTGGTTTTGGTTCACAGGACATAAGGAGAAACAGAAAGAGGGAGGAAACAACAGAGATACCAGAGCAAAAGAAAACGGAGGAGAGGGAACAACGTCAGACCATCCACCTGCTGCCTCGCTCATCTGTTTTTCTTTTCTTTCTTTTCCCCCGATGATGAACAACTCCATCCTAATTCATCACCATGTGTCTCTCAGCAGGCCCACCACAATCACCGTATCTCTGTTTTCTTATGTGGCTCACAGGATTGGACAAGCTTCATTACCTCCTCTTTGATGTATTTCTTTCTTTTCCCCCCTCCCCTCTCAATTTTCCCCAGCCAGCTTCAGTTCTCAGGTTCCTGTTTCTAGAAATTCTACTGTCATGTGAGAGCTGCGCTGTTTTTGATGTTTTTATCTCATTTGCTGCATTGGGATTTGTATTTCTTTGCTGAGGCATGCCATCACTTACTGTTCCTTCATTTCCTTCCCTTATATCTCCATTTTGTAATATTCATGTCTATGTGGCTGACTGCCTGGTTTGCTGAACGACTGGCTGCTCGGACTTCAGTCTTGGTGGTGGACTGCAGTGAGAGAGTGTATCCGTCCTACAGTTGAATGTTATGCATGTACATACAGACAGCAGAGTATTTACATCCAGTCAGGCTCATTTATATAGCCTTTCAAAAGAAAAGCACATTTCATCTGACAGAGAGTGAACTAATGATCTAATACAGATCAACAATAATTACAAAAGATGTTAATTCTGAACTTCACATATCCAATAAAACAGCAGGAGAGAGACATAAAGCACCGAGCTGCCAGCTACGCTAAGCAGACACAGCAGCAGCACCAACGACTGAGAACAGAAATCCCACTAGAACCACAGAGGGTGTTGCAGCTCTGAGACCAGCTCCTCTGTGCAGGTCATTATGAAAGGAGATGGCCAGCGGCACTTTCTTAATGATCCTACATCAGCACTTCCGATCTTGATAAATCCAGGCCATTATTACCCCACGACTAATGGTTACCAAGTTGTTACTATAATAAAGTGCAAGGTGTCTCTGACATTTCTGCACATACAACTTGCAGGAGGCAGATGGACATCGACTTCTTTCATATCGTCGATGTTGTGCTCATGAAAATGAATATAAATCCTTCATGTTTACTATGACATGCATGTGCTTCATAAAACAAATGCATCATGCATCATGTCAGTGGTGATGAGTTTTAGATGATGCTCCCTTTAAATACACCTGCAGAGGACCTGGGGCAGAAAACAGCACAGTCAAGTTAGACGGACCGTGTTCTATGCTGCTGCTATTGATCCAGTTTTGAAAAAACTGTTCACCTCAGAAATTCAAGAGCAGTCTGGGAACTATTGCCTAGCCACTCCTGTTGATCTTTCCGCCCTCTGTAATTGTAAAGTCTAGACCAGCTTGTAGCGTCCACACACAGCGTGCAGCCATTGATCACAACTGTATCTGCACACTGACCCTTGGTCCACTGTGGATCTGCATTCCTCTGCTGCTCTTATTGGTCGGCTTACTTTTACTCATGCCCTCTGTCTGCACGCTGATAAAACCCTGTACAACAGCAGAGCTCTGAGCAAGACTTTGGAGTATTTCTTCACCAGGCCTCATGTGCAGATGTCTTCACTCAGACAAGATGATTCAATCTGGTGCAATAAGGAAGCACATCACCATATCTTCTCCAGGATCATTCAGAAGTTCACATCCATCCATCCATCATCTGTACCCCCTTAGTCCTAACCAGGGTCCCAGGGACCTGCTGGAGCCTATCCCAGCTCTCTCTGGGTGAAAGGCAGGGGTCCACCCTGGACAGGTCCCCAGTCCATCACAGGGCCACATAGAGACCAACAACCTCACACACTCACACTCACTCCTATGGGCAATTTAGAGTCACCAATCAACCTGACATACATGTTTTTGGACTGTGGGAGGAAACCAGAGTACCTGGAGAAAACCCACACAAGCACAGGGAGAACATGCAGACTCCACACAGAAAGGCCCCTGATGGGTTTCAAACCAGGAACCTTCTTGATGTGAGGCAACAGTGCTAACCACTAAACCACCGTGCTGCCCACAATGACCAATATATAAAAAAGAAATACAATAACATTTTCAGGTCCTTGACCAAACAGTAATTTCTTAGGAATAAATGGTGTGAAAGGCTGGTGTTTAGGAACTGCTGTAGGTGGTCAGGGCTGTGTGATTGGGACAAACTGAGACAAATTGAAGGAGCCTTTCACTCCTGGAAGCTGACCAGCTCTACCCAGACAGAACCAGCCTCACTGCACCAGTAAAACAAGCAAGTAGCTCATTTACATTAGCTCTAAAAGATGACAACTTACTTTCAGCTGTATAAGGTGGTTGATTTTTTTTAGTAGTAAAAAAAAAAAAAAATCATACTCTCCACTTTGTGATGCAGCAAAGGACTTAACGGACCCTCGACTGACTGTGCCTGTTCTTATTGGAGGTAATCAGCTGTAAGAACAAGGGGTGAGATACACAGAGCTCTACGTACACCAGGTGTGAACAGCATATTCCCTGTTGACCTTAAGTCTCTGCAGCCTGGTGATCTTCAGAATAACATTTTTGACCATGGCAACGAGGGAGGGAAGCCCTTTGGTCCATAATGCACAACAGAGGATCAGTCACAAACATTGAGGCTTTTGTTTCCAGTAGCTGGAGGCAAATGTTTGTCCAGCATCCATCTTTTCACAGCTGATCGTGATGTGAACGCCCCTGTCCCTGCTGCTTTGCTCATGCATGAGGTGTGAACATTAGTATTTACTAGAACGGCAGAATAAGCAGAAGAATGGCACAGCTCATTCACACGAACAGTCCTTCAGCTGCTGAGAATCTGGATGTTACCTACAACGCAGTGAGAGGATTCATAGCAATGAAGCCACAGCAGGAAAATGAGCTCGTACAGGGCCGGTGTTAATGAGAATTAATAAATGGGGAAATGTTGCCTGGTCCCACAAATCCCGCATTCTGTTCCTCCAAATGTCCATCAGTACAGTAATGATGCTGCAGAGTGAAGTGAGGGGGAGGGAAGGGGGAGTCTGGGCTCCTACCAGTTTGCTCTGTACCAGTGAGAATCCCTGCGCTGCCTCCATCCAAAGTCCAAACTTCACTACAGCTCCAAAAAACAAACTGCAGATGGTCTCCCAACATCGCAGTTCGACTGACGGCTACTGGTGCATGCATGTAGTATGAAACTGGGGACTTTAAGCCAAGAAGCTACTTTAGGATGAGCTGAAACAGTGTGACTGCAGCATGTTCAGGCAGCTGACGACAACACGAAGAACAAAACGTTTTAAAATGGTACCAGATCTCTGAAATGACACCAAGGTCACAGCAGCACGGTGCGGAGACAAATCACCAGGGTTGGGTCCAGCAGATCTTGGGTTTTTGTGATTAGAATGAAAAGATAAGGTCGACGGTTGTGATGTTCAGCAGCGTGAATAAAATGAGCATAAATGTTATTAATATCTCACAGCACTTGCTCTACAACAAGGGGCTCGTCTCTTCTTTGGGCAGGAAACAGCCCAAATACAAAGATAATCGCAAATCACACATAACTTCAGAAGCTGAAACCACTTGGCCTGCAGGTGTGAGGGAATATCTGAATATATTCCAGCTGGAAGTACTCCAAAGTACACAGAGGGTCGGGCTTTGCAGACTTTTCACAGGTGAGTCAGTTAATGATACCGTTGGTAGTAACTAGTGAATAATGTCTACACAGCAATGATTAAGTGCCAGTCTGAGTGTGACTTACATTTATTGGCAGGTGTTTAAATGACTAATCTGTTCTAGCAATAGTGCAGATTCTGTTCTCGAAGCTCTATTATGTTCTAATTACTCCTGCAGCCTGACACAGTTTAAAGAGACTTTGAATGAACTGAAAAGCAGCAGCTGCTCAGTAATTCACAAAGGATGGCCAGTGTCAAAGACTCCAGGCTGTGTGATCTCAAAGTGTGGCTGTCTATTCAGACGCAGGTAACCAACACCGTTTTATTTCTGAGCTTCACCCGGCTTCATTCGGCTCAGTCTGAAGAAACGACAGCAGAGATATGTGCCGTCTGTTTCCGCTGTGATTCACAAAGTCCAGACCTGGAGAAACTTTTTCTTGTCGCTGCAGGTGTGCCAAAACAATCCAGAAGTTGCAGACAAAAACTGGGACTAAATTGCTATTTTGGTGCCTGGTGTTGTGCTGAACTCCAGGCAACTGGAGTTGCAACTTGTAAAGAATCCACCTGCAAGAGCTGGATCGTGTCCAGTTGGCGATCCAAAATTCAACATCACCAGCTGTGCAAGTGGAAAAAGATTTCTGAACCAAAGAACCAAAACGGTGACACAGGAATCTGAGGAAGTCAGTATCTTTTGTATTTAGGATCAGTGCTGGTATTTATTCCTGGTCTCTGTGATCATACCGGCTTCAGTAATTAGGTCACACTAATCATCAGGATAAACAGGAGGAACATAACTCGATCAAACTGTTTCACTGGAGCAGCAAATTTTATTTTGAAATAAAAAGCAGGTCAGTCAAAGTGGGTTAGACTTTATGTTTTAGATGCTTCACTACTTTATAAACTCAACTAAAAATAAAAGCTGAAAATGGCACGAACAGAAGAAAATGTGTTGAAGTAATTCGAGAAACATTCAGCTTCACCAAGAGCAGGTCAGCACTAACTAAAAACATAGTCTGGTGCTTTAAACTCACTATGTTGTTTCTGTGGAGCATCTTTAGCATCAAATACTGAAGCTTTCAAAAACAATACTTCTCAGCTGCTTCTACATCTTAGAAAACCTGCACAGGTTCTGCTGGAGGTTTGTTCTGTCAAAGGGGTTTGGGTTTTTCTCCACGCCGAGTCTGTTGAGACTGTTTTGATTTGGTGCTATACAAATAAAAGTGAATGAACTGACGTGCATGTTTTATCCTTTCAGTTTTGCACATGGTTTGGAACGTGAAGTGAAGACTGTCAGTGTTTTCAGACTTTACTGCTCATCAGTCAGACTGGAAACAAATATTTGCCTGCCAGGTGAGGAACCAGAAACAGTAGGTGTCGTTTAAGCACAGGTGAGTGAGTGAACGTGACCCCATTCACTCATGGTTGTGTCTTTGTGGTTTGTAGAGAACAAGCCAACTGACCCTCCTGTGTAGATGCAGACACCTGGTGCCCTACATCCGGTCAGGCCAGGGCGTGTGTGTGTGTGTGTGTGTGTGTGTGTGTGTGTGTGTGTGTGTGTGTGTGTGTGTGTGTGTGTGTGTGTGTGTGTGCTGGGCACACACTTTGCCAGCTCACACAATTTGCTGCCATACATGTTTCTTTGCAAGAGCAAAGGAAGAATGGCTGTGGGAGGATTTGGGGGTATTGGAATACCGAACACAATGAAAATCCACTTTGCCTTTTGTTTGCATGACAGAGGACAAAGCTGGGCACAAGTGGGGCTTAACATTCCAGCGGCTGAAGCAGAGGAAAGCAGCCTGCACGACGGGGAGGCCTCACTGTGGATCACCAAATGGGGTATATTGAGTTTCTGAGGCCACTAGGAATGCTTGGGAACTAGACTGGGAAGTAGAGCGGGGGTCACACCGGTGCTGGGGGCAGGTTGCCGAGTTTGGAGGGCGAAAGAGGACAAGCCAGAATTTTTTTAACCCCTTTGGTACTGACAGAACATCAGGGGACAATGCCAAGTTGACCCCTAGATCCCAGATCACCTGGAGTCCTGATCCACCTCTGGAACAATCCTAAATATAACTTGTGCTAAAAGCAGCAACTTAAACCTTCTTTCAACCCAAAACTGGTAAAACAAAGTCAAATCAGTAGCTTCATAAACTGCAGCTCCACTAATGAGGCGCGTGTAGCGTGGCTTATGTAGGCCAAACAAAGACGGCTTTGATGTTACACTTTACAGAAAGAAGGACGACTGTGCTGCTGCCTGTTAATATATGACAGCTAACAGATCACAGATCAGCTGCTACCGAACACGTCAAAACCTCAATTAGAGAAGGAGAATTACATCCAGACCTCAGCAGAGCGAAGCTTCTGTGCATCCACAGGCTTAAATGATGACTTTTCCTCCCTATCAGTTATTTTAAAAGGCCTATTAACAATGACATCCTCTAACTCTCATTTCCAAGCATCATTATTTAGACTTATGTATTCAGACTCAGTTCCATACTAATCATAATTTGGGTTTACACGAGTTTTTAATATCTGTATCTTTGTCCTGTGTCGTCTTCCTTTTATAATCCCAGTTAGAGACAGAACTTTGAGGTCCAGTGTTTGGCTGCTGTTCATTTCCAGTAACTGTCCTTTGGACACAGGAAGTCTTGTTCTCTGTCCCTGGTCCTGCCTCGTCTCAAGTGTTTTGGATTATTCGCTGTTTTCAGTTATTAGAAAGAGAAAAATGTGTTGGTTTGGATAAAACCTCTGCCAAATCTAATGTGTATTGATGTCATCATCCGCAGCATCCGGCCTCTTCATAATAAATATTTATTTTATACACCTGCAACTCGAGCTTCTTTAAATATTTGTCCGTGGTCTCATGTGCTTTGATGTTGTGTTTGGTCACAGCGTGTCTGCAGGAGACAAGAGGGAAACGCAAAGGCAGCGTCGCCTGTCGTGACTCCCATCACAGCCACAGAGCCTGATTAATGGACCTGAGCTTTTCTGTTAAGGCTGAGGAATGTGCTGCCATGTCTCACACACAAGCACCTGCACACACACACACACACACACACACACACACACACACACACTTAATATACACCTATCTTGTCAAGCTCCTCCCACACTGGCAGCTCTAATCTTATTGGCCCATCTTCCCTCTGTGGGCTACATGCCTGTATTACACACACACACACACACAGACACACACACACACACACAGTAATGGCCACAGCAGGTGTCCTTTTAGGTCACTTTAGTGAGGAGAGAGAGAGAGAATGAAAGAGGTAAAAACAGAGAAAAGATGAGAAAGACAACTTCCCATTGACTTACTGGGATCCTGGAAGGAGTAAACGAACTGGGGGAAGAAGAGCCAAGGTTACAGAGGGACCCCGTTTTGATTAGCTTGGACCAGCGTGAATACCAATGAATGAGGCCTGGATTAGTATTGCACATGTACATCTTTTAGAAAACCCTGAGGAACCTTCCCCCCTCTTATCTGAACTGCAGGAGGATTACTCTACATGCCAACACTCTGTGCCATCTGGTCCTGGCTAACTGTCATGTGGACACAGGCAAAGACGGAGGAATCGGCGAGAATGGGCAAAGAAAAGGAGGAAAAAGGAGAAGAGGGTGTGTCGTGCTGATTATCTTTGTCCAGCATGAAGTTTTTGTCGTGTCCTTGCATTGTTCTGCAGATCTATTCTACCTCTCTTGAGAAATCACTCGAGAAGTGCATGTTGTGGAGTGGAGCCGGGAGGGGATACTCCATATTGATCAGCTCAGGGCAACATGAATACAAACGGAGGATTAATGACTGAGCTTAAGGTAAGTGGATCTCTGTGGAACATTTCTGCTCTCAGCATCATCAGTCTGCATGTTAACATGGCAGTGCTGGATCAGACTCAGGAGAACTCTAGAGAACCTGGCTGCAGACAAGACGCCACATTACTCACCTCCTCAGCAAACGCTGAATATTAGCCAAAAGCTGTTAAAGGTGCAGTGTGTAAGATTTAGTGGCATCTAGTGGTGAGGCTGCAGACTGCACCAAACTGAATACCTGCCTAAAAACGGTGTGTCCATCAATAAGTCAACAGATCTGATTACCTTAGATCATTGTGGACCTTTTGCTTTTAATACAAGCAAAGTATTCAAGGTGTTCAGTCTTCATGCCAGTCCACCTGCCTGGAGGCAGAGGCAGTGGAGCAGTCAGGGCCAGGTGGAGGAGATACCAGAAGGGCATCAGTAGAACAGACAGCAGCATAGCCAACATGGTTTATAGATTTATGTGTTGTCATTGTGGAGAAATCGTGAAGGATGCTGCAGGACAAACGAAAGGAACTATATAGGAACAGTGTCCCTGAATTCAATCTGCTACTTCAATGCAAAAATCCAAAATTTCCTCTTCAGAGCCACAGTCTGGTTTGTTGGTTCTGGGCTACTGTAGAAACATGACAGTGCAACATGGCGGCCTCAGTGAAGGGGGACCCGCTCCTTTATTTTATTTTATTTTTTAAGACAGAAAAGGATCAATCTAAGCTAACAAAATTTCTACTTCCAGGTGAATAGACTGTACGAACTATGAGCACTATATTCCACACACTGCATCTTTAATATTCCACACACTGCATCTTTAACCTCAGCAAGTTCAGGGTCATGTCAAAGATTCAGCACATAAAATAAAGTAGGTACCATTCCGGTTCATTATTGATAGGAAAACAGTCAAACCACTGAAAATATCAGAGGAAACGGTCAAATATTTACAGCTTACTCCACAAGTACACTGCATGAACACACCGACTGTAGGGTTGCTCTAATTACCTGGAAAATAATAACGAGCAGATCATTTCAGGCATGGATAGATCCTGAGACAATGAGTTTCTGGGCACAGACACATAATTGTTTTTACATGAATTAGAACACAATTCAAGATCAAAACAGTGAGTCTTGTTTCTGCAGGGACACACTGCTGCTGATTTGCTCAAATATTACCGTGTTGTCAAATTATGTGTGAAAAAGAGCTGAACTACCTGCATGTGTAGCCTGGGTTTAGAGAGAATATGCTGTGAATTTGTGATGTTGGTGAACCGCTCTATAATTGAACAATCAAACATTTATTTCCTGGCAAACATAAATATAAATGCAGCACAGGCAGACAGAGGGAATGAGGCGGCATTAAGAGACAAACAGATGCCACTGGGAAAAAAATGACAAAATGTCCAAGTGATAAACAAACTCAGAGTGAATGACAGACCTGCAGATACAATTACAACACACTGATAGCAGAGCATGCTACCATTCTCCATGCTGGCTCTAAATACAATCCATCTATTATTGTGATTTGATTTGTATGCTGACATATTGTGGAGAGCAGCATCAGCCTCCTCTCACACACACACATACACACACACACACACACACACACACACACACACACACACACACACACACACACACACACACACACACACACACACACACACACACACACACACACACACACACACACACAGTAATGGCCACAGCAGGTGTCCTTTTAGGTCACTTTAGTGAGGAGAGAGAGAGAGAATGAGAGAATGAAGTTTAATTGCAGTTCTGCGCCCAGGAAAGTAAGGTCATTTGAGAAATGTAAAACGAAGCACAATAATTACTTATTAAACATAAAACATAATTACTCCAGTTACATAGTAATACAAATCTGACAAGCATGTGAGTGTTTCCACCCAGGTGAACACAATGTAAAGTGGTCAGCTTGCAGCCCACTCTGCTCTGAGTCCATGTGCATTTACACGACTAAGACATTTTCATCCGACAACGGTTTTCCAGCCTGAGAACGGTTAAGCTGAAAGACTGTGACGGGCTTTATGCTGATTCTTTTTGCAGAATACAGCAGTGCACTGTGCACACAGCTAAAATGATTTCTGCATTACATGGTGTCTAATCTGCCTTGTTTCTTGGCCCTTTCTCCCCAGGTAGTGACGGTGTCCTACCACAGTCAGTTGGCTCCATGTAATGCAGAATATCCTTTTTTAAACATAACCTAAACTCAACATATCAGATGGTAACCAAAGGGAAACGATCAGAAAATAAACTATTGATAAGTCACTTTTGCTTCCATGTCACCTTAAGGAGCATTTTGGATCATTTTATTTTGATTTAATATGCAGGTTCTGAAGAGGCCAAAGTCCTGAGGCACCTATACTGACATAGAACAGCACACTGTAAGTCAGTTAAGCCTATGAGTGACCACTATGGCACCATCACAGTTTCCTTCAATCTAGACACAAACACTATTTGGTTTGGCTTAAAATAACCTTTGTCTTTACAAATAATGATCATAAACACCAGTCATGGATAAAAAAAGAAATCATCACCAGACTGTGCTGGGAGAGTCCTGCGTTTTCTGACCGTGCATCCACCGCCACCTGCTCCTGCCTTCAGCTCTGTGGCTCTATCTAAACTGTGTCCCCTCCACTATAGCAAATGACAGACCTGTTTTGTTTTTATTATTATTTTATTCATCCTGTCGCCGCTAAATGTTCAGGGCAAAACTGTCTTACTGCACGTTCAGTTTAAAGCCTGCAGTCATGGACATAAACACAGTGATGGCAGATTTATTTAATGTTCTCTCAATTTTTATATGCAGCAATGTAACAGTCGCAGTTTGAAACAGGATGTTATTGCTGGTACAATCTAAACACAATGACAACACAGTTCAAGACCAACTCTGAAACAGTAGCAGCTGGAACTGTAAAAATACACCCACATGCTCTGTTATTTTCCATCAAAGCATTAGTTAATAGGGACATTTCCCCCAACATCCAGGGCCCAGGCTGCAGTAACTGGGGTCTGACAACACATGCACACTGCTGCTTTACTTACAGTACTTACAGATAACTCATGACCCACACTGGGTAATGACATGCAGGGTTAGACAGTCGGTCATCCTACCAGCCTAATCCCTGCAAACACTGATGTGACTCCAGTGTGGGCTGTTTTTGTACTTCCAATACTGATTACCTGAGATGAAGTACAGTACAGTAGACTGAGAATCATCAGAGTAACTCGGACTCCCTCTATCAGGTTGTGTGTTTAACCAGCTTCTCAGCCGACTGGTTCCTGCTTCAGTTCCCATCAGTGTAACCTGTAATGTGCTAAATGTGATCGGCAGAACTCCGGATCAATAGAAGCTACTGTACATTTGAATGAACTGCAGCACAGTTGTTCTCTCTCAGCCACACACAAACATTCACTCTGACCCGGACATTCATTGTCTCCCACCAACAGGATCCAGTGTCCTCCCAGGGTTAGGCCACAACAGCCTCCCTGCACCTGTCACTACAGCTGTTCATGCCTGCACCATCACCCCCCTGTCTTTCTAAGAGCCAAATACCTTCTTCTCCAAGCTGCTAGAAAACCATGGCAATTAAATTATTGCCCGGATATAATGGCAGTGATGGTGGGAACAAAAGGCTGGAGGATGAAGTGACAGCACAAGAGGAGGAAAAGATCCGAAGGAGAAGTGGTAGATCAGTAAACATGAATTGTGAATTGTTTTTGTTTGGTCATGAAGCTTATTTATAGGGTCAATGACAAACAGTCGTTTTTGTCGACAACATGGCAAAACATAGAAGGACACAAGGGAAATCTTACACAACGTTTTTGTTTACAGCAATTTTCTGAAAACGAACTCGCAGAGACTGTGGAGGCCATGGCCAGAGGTGAAACGGCGTGAGCAGCAGAATCAACACAAAGCAAAGATGAATTTATGAAGGTCAGGGCAAAAGGAAAAAATTATTCAAATAAACGCTGCATTTTCATTTTCTTCTCTCGATGTTAAGAAGCTTATTTGCCGACAAGCTTTCCTCCAAGCGTTTATTTCTGTTCAACAGCATTATTACTATCACTCCTAAGTTATACCACTCTAACCCAATAAAACTGTGTCAACCAGTAACCACTAACCCATGAAACATTGACTTCCCAGTAAGTTCTGTCCCAGTGTAAATGTCTGCCCAGTCTGATCACTGATGTCAGAAAACAACTCAGTATTTACCCAGGTGCTGTGGACAAAAAGCCACCTCCAGGTCCTGAAACCACAGGTGAAGCACTGATCACGTATCAACTACAGCAGATAGTCATGCCACAGTCCAGGAAGCAACTCCCTGATTCTGGGGGATCAGGTGCAGTAAAATAATCAAGAACCGAGGATCACGACAAGCCTCAAATTAGGCCACGCCCCCACAATCACTGCAGGGGGCAAATCGGGCATAAAACCGTCTAGTGTGTCCCCAGAAGAGACCTGAGGACCATTGTTGACATTGACATTAGGTTTATTTCTGCTGTGAGTCTGTGCGTGGTGCATGTGACAGTAGGGATGTGTTCAGTCATTAGTAAAGCACAGGCTCCTGTGTCTGCTTCATCTCACTAACTCCTCTCACTGCCTGTTGCCATGTCGGGAAGGGGAGAGTCGACGGTTTCCCCCATCTACAAATGCCCATGCAGACTGACACACCATCTCCAGCATCTTGACAATCCCTCTCCCTATATTCCTGCACGTCAGCATATTTTCTGCCCCCTGTCCGCCTTCCTCGCCGTACAGTGGCAGTGTATTATCAAAGACAGACACTGATTCCTACTTATCAGCTGCACCTGGAGGACATATTGGCCTGATAGACCACTGCCAGCAAAGCAGTAGTTTGTCAGGACACTGACTGTTTTCTTCTGTCTTATGCTGCATCGGTGCCGCAAACACACCGTCACAAACACCGCCTCAGACACACCGTCACAACACCGTCACAACACCGCCTCAGACACACCGTCACAAACACCGTCACAACACCGCCTCAGACACACCGTCACAACACCGCCTCAGACACACCGTCACAAACACCGTCACAACACCGCCTCAGACACACCGTCACAAACACCGTCACAACACCGCCTCAGACACACCGTCACAAACACCGTCACAACACCGCCTCAGACACAGTCACAACACCGTCACAACACCGCCTCAGACACACCATCACAAACACCGTCACAACACCGCCTCAGACACACCGTCACAAACACCGTCACAACACCGCCTCAGACACACCGTCACAAACACCGTCACAACACCGCCTCAGACACACGTCACAAACACTGTCACAACACCGCCTCAGACACACCATCACAAACACCGTCACAACACCGCCTCAGACACACCATCACAACACCGCCTCAGACACACCGCCTCAGACACACTGTCACAACACCGTCACAACACCGCCTCAGATACACCGTCACAAACACCGTCTCAGACACACCGTCACAAACACCGCCTCAGACACACGTCACAAACACCGTCACAACACCGCCTCAGACACACCATCACAAACACCGTCACAACACCGCCTCAGACACACCGTCACAAACACCGTCACAACACCGCCTCAGACACACCATCACAACACCGCCTCAGACACACCGCCTCAGACACACCGTCACAACACCGTCACAAACACCGCCTCAGACACACGTCACAAACACTGTCACAACACCGCCTCAGACACACCGTCACAACACCGTCACAACACCGCCTCAGACACACCGCCTCAGACACACCGTCACAAACACCGTCACAACACCGCCTCAGACACACCGCCTCAGACACACCGTCACAACACCACCTCAGACACACTGTCACAAACACCGTCACAACACCGCCTCCGACACACGTCACAACACCGTCACAAACACCGCCTCAGACACACCGCCTCAGACACACCGTCACAACACCGCCTCAGACACACCGTCACAACACAGCCTCAGACACACGTCACAAACACCGTCACAACCCCGCCTCAGACACACCGTCACAAACACCGTCACAACACCGCCTCAGACACACCGTCACAAACACCGCCTCAGACACACGTCACAAACACCGTCACAACACCGCCTCAGACACACCGTCACAACACCGTCACAACACCGCCTCAGACACACCGTCACAAACACCGTCACAACACCGCCTCAGACACACCGCCTCAGACACACCGCCTCAGACACACCGTCACAACACCACCTCAGACACACTGTCACAAACACCGTCACAACACCGCCTCAGACACACCGCCTCAGACACACCGTCACAACACCACCTCAGACACACTGTCACAAACACCGTCACAACACCGCCTCCGACACACGTCACAACACCGTCACAAACACCGCCTCAGACACACCGCCACAACACCGTCACAACACCGCCTCAGACACACCGTCACAACACAGCCTCAGACACACGTCACAAACACCGTCACAACCCTGCCTCAGACACACCGTCACAAACACCGTCACAACACCGCCTCAGACACACGTCACAAACACCGTCACAACACCGCCTCAGACACACCGTCACAAACACCGTCACAACACCGCCTCAGGCACAGCGTCACAACACAGCCTCAGACACACCGTCACAAACACCGTCACAACACCGCCTCAGGCACAGCGTCACAACACCGCCTCAGACACACCGCCTCAGACACACCGTCACAAACACCGTCACAACACCGCCTCAGACACACCGCCTCAGACACACCGTCACAACACCACCTCAGACACACTGTCACAAACACCGTCACAACACCGCCTCCGACACACGTCACAACACCGTCACAAACACCGCCTCAGACACACCGCCACAACACCGTCACAACACCGCCTCAGACACACCGTCACAACACCGCCTCAGACACACCGTCACAACACAGCCTCAGACACACGTCACAAACACCGTCACAACCCCGCCTCAGACACACCGTCACAAACACCGTCACAACACCGCCTCAGACACACGTCACAAACACCGTCACAACACCGCCTCAGACACACCGTCACAAACACCGCCTCAGACACACGTCACAAACACCGTCACAACACCGCCTCAGACACACCGTCACAACACCGTCACAACACCGCCTCAGACACACCGCCTCAGACACACCGTCACAAACACCGTCACAACACCGCCTCAGACACACCGCCTCAGACACACCGTCACAACACCACCTCAGACACACTGTCACAAACACCGTCACAACACCGCCTCAGACACACCGCCTCAGACACACCGTCACAACACCACCTCAGACACACTGTCACAAACACCGTCACAACACCGCCTCCGACACACGTCACAACACCGTCACAAACACCGCCTCAGACACACCGCCACAACACCGTCACAACACCGCCTCAGACACACCGTCACAACACAGCCTCAGACACACGTCACAAACACCGTCACAACCCCGCCTCAGACACACCGTCACAAACACCGTCACAACACCGCCTCAGACACACGTCACAAACACCGTCACAACACCGCCTCAGACACACCGTCACAAACACCGTCACAACACCGCCTCAGGCACAGCGTCACAACACAGCCTCAGACACACCGTCACAAACACCGTCACAACACCGCCTCAGGCACAGCGTCACAACACAGCCTCAGACACACCGTCACAAACACCGTCACAACACCGCCTCAGACACACCATCACAACACCACCTGAGACACACCACCTCAGACACTGCCGCAGACCTCTGGTCTCTACTTCCTGAATCTGGTTGTTGAAACCATCACAAAACCAAGATGGCAGCTACTGTATTCACAATATTTTGGCTTCATCTTTGTAAAGTGGAAGGAAATGGTGATGTGTTGTGTCCTATGTTTGAAACATAGTCCAACATGCAGCTTCACACCAATTAGAAAACGTCAGAATTGTGTCTTATGAGGAAAGAAAGTGAAGATTTCCCACCATTCAAAGTCATTATTTTTTAATTCTGTGGCCATTTCACTTTAACTAATGATCACCAGCTGTATTATTATTTCAACATGTTATACTGAGCTGGTTCTGCGTTGGCAGAAGAAGAGCTAAGTCAAGTCAGGAGGAAGAGGAGAGGCTCAGACGTGTGATATTAGAAAGAAAAAGTGAATGAGAGGAAAGAAAGGGAGAGGAAATGAGACGGGAGAGAGAAGTGGGGTGAAGCGAACAGCCAAGCAAAAGAAATGAGACAGGGAAACAAAGACAGCAAGTCTATTGACATTAATTCCTGTGTAGAAACCACAACCATCGGTAATTTTGGAGATGTACGGCCAGTATTTATGGGATCTGATACATTTCTTAAACCCTAATAATCTGTCACATTTTGGTGATAGGGCTTTCCAATCAGCTATAGATGAGAGAGGCAGGAAAAAAGCAGTGAGGAGAGGAAATGAAAAGACAGGCAGGGAGATGAGGTGGAGGATAGCAGCAACAATGAAAAGAAAGCAGCAATAGAACAGAAAAATAATAGAAGTGCAGACAATTGGAAAGTAAAGGAAAATGAAAGATATGTGCCTGCTGCAGAATATAACTTCCAGTAAACACGTGGAATGACGTCAATCCGAACATATAAACTCACACCTTCATCTCACAACAATCACATCAAAATCATTTTACAGGTTACAGTTCAAAAACACAGCTTCTGTTCTCTGTCAAGGATTTGAAATAAGGACGTGCCATCCACAGATGGAAAGGTCTGTGTGTGAGAATGTAGTAGAACGCTATGTGTTTTCATAACAAATATTGTATACACACATGCAACTGCAGCTGGTGGGGCAGATAAAAACACAGGAACCAGTCCCCTGTGGGAAAGTCCTGTGTTGTCCGACCAGCCTCCACCTGACAGTACATGTAGTTATTACTTCAGAAAATACACAAACAGATTTTATACTTTATCTCATCCACTGGCAGACCCTCATTAGGATGCCAATGGGTG
The DNA here is from genome assembly GCF_900324485.2 of Mastacembelus armatus. Taxonomy (NCBI): domain Eukaryota; kingdom Metazoa; phylum Chordata; class Actinopteri; order Synbranchiformes; family Mastacembelidae; genus Mastacembelus; species Mastacembelus armatus. The sequence continues at coordinate 758,655 of NC_046637.1, read as the reverse complement.
GAATAACAAAAATGTTTGGTTTTGGTGCCTCCATGTTTCTGTCCCTCCCAGAAACTGGTCCCATCACCTAATGTTCCCCCCCACGTGAGTCAGACATGAGCAGAAAGAACCTATTTATTCCAACAAGAGAGAAACGATGGGATCAAGTGTGTCCACGGCCAATATTTTTCTATTGACCGGATTATTGGAAATTCCCTCTGATCGGGTCAGTTTGATTCTGATTGGCCTGTTAGTCCCATTACTGGTGGGATAATCGGGCTCTGTGTGAACACGAGTACTGACCTATAAACAAAAGAAAGTCGCTGACATGCTGAGAACACATACGTCCCTAAGACTCCTCCATAGATAAGGAACCGACATGATCGGACAAGCCCACGCACCGTCCGGCAGGGATCTTCACATTCCCTGAGCACTCAGCTGTGGTACGTGGTATGTTTTTAATATCTACGGCTCAGAGATGCTGAGGGGCTGTTCAGGCCTGATCTAAATTAGATTGGGGCGGATTAAGGAGGCAGCATGCTCATCATTCCCTGCCAGATCCCTGATCCCTGAGACCGGATCAGCTCGGTTCAGCCGTGCACACACGCTGAGGCAGGAAGTGTTATCACTAGAGTTCAGCTCACTTGAGTTACATGTAAAGGCTGAGTTAATACGTATTAAACGAATAACCCTCGAGGAAGAAACAGCAAGGTTACAGAGACACAAGTGACCCAGAATGCATTTCAGGACAGTTAAGGCACAAAAACACAACAGAGATACAGAGAAACACTTAGTACAGAGATTCAGTGTAACACACATCTGTGTGTGTGTGTGTGTGTTTCAGAGGGGCTGGTATGTAGATTGTGTTATTTCTAGACAGAGTAGCTGCTTCTTCGTTTCCAGTGTGCTAAGGCAGCTTCATATTTCCCAGGGAGCAGCACTGATCCAGACATCTGACTCAAACGGGGACGGCCACTGGTCCAAAGAAAATACAGCTCTCAGATAGAGAAGCATCCAAACCTGCGATCATCTGCACACATGTTCCTCAGTGGACAGACAGCAGCAGAGAAGAGCTGTGTGGAGCCATCAGACCTACTGTCAACGTTTGGGCAGGTCTCCGACTAGTTCAGTCAGAGTTTCACACCTCAGTTTGGTTTGCATGTGAGAGTGACACAGTCATTATTCACGGTGCAAGCTACATTACCACAGTTGTTTTCTGTAAATATTTGAAGTACTTCTTTAGTTACTTCATCATGATGGAGTGGCTGATTACTCAGAGCCAGCATCTGTGTTGCAGCTTTGTGAGGGAAACGGTGGAAGAGAGAGAGGGAGAGTTTTGATAATGAAAATTACCTTTGGGTTTTGAGGCAGGTTTGATCTGAAATGTTGGATCAGCACCAGGCTTCAACACAAACTTCAGGCCTGTGCAGGCGTATATCTCTGGAAATATGGGACAGCACGCCCCGTGGTGCAGGGATATGATGTATTCCCATTTTCCATTTGTTAATACATTGATTTCAAAACAAATTCAACAAAGTAACTCGGTGTTTTCAAGCTACCACTAATTATGCAGCTTAAGTAAGTTGCTGTCAGACTTTTCTGCAAACCCAAATGATGAAGTGTGTCCTCAAGCCCCTGTGCCGAGTGCTGACTGTGCTATTGTGACTTATTACTCTGTTCAGTTTCGCACCGACTTTTTTTTTTTTTGCTTATATACTCAGATACAGTATTTACAGGTCCAGTGCAGAACGTCAGTCAAATTGATTAGCGATGAATTAGCATCAGCATGAAAAGTGACAGAAGCAGGAAGTGATGAAGAGCTCAGGTCAGTTAAGAGGACACTGGCAGAGAAGTGTGGCATCACAGAACAACAACAGTAAGACATGCTGGTCATTTAGAGAAGCGAGTAGTGTGAGGGATGGAGAGACAGGCCCATGGCTAAAAACAGAACATATGGGAGTTATTCATTTTCCTAACTGGCCTCATGAGACAAACCTCCACACAAGCACTGGTTTGCATTCTTCCTGTCAGTCCTGGCTTAAATTTCCCACCCACTGTCCAATCCCAGACTCGGGCTGGCTGCGTTTTGCTGAGAGCTCGGACAATCTGATACCAGCTTCTGTTCAATACTTTGTCCACGGCTCAGGCTGTCCTTCTGCTGCGAGGCTGAACAAATATCCACCAGGGAGAAGTCTATGGCATCGTACAGTGCATTTAGATGAAGCCTCAGGTCAGTGTGGGGCAGTTTATTTATATTTACTTCACAGAGCAGTGACAAATCTGCAGAAGTAAAGGTCAGGCTGTAACTGCAGATGGTCACTAATGAGGGTACGGAGATTTCTCAGGTTTTCTGTTGCTGTGTAATTAAATGTGCTCACAATCAGTCAAGTCAGTCAAGGCCGTGCATAACAGGCGGTTAAATCCAGTAGTTATGGTAATATGCAGCAACAGTGCCACACATCACACTGTGTTCAGCACTCTGAGTAAGGATTCATTACACTTGGTGTAAATGCTTTGATACTTCTAAGGGTTAGAACACAGGCTCAGCCTCCATGCCACAGTTTTTACTTGTTGAAATACACAATGAGACCAAAGTGTTTTCAGGTCTTTGTGTTTTGAGCAGGAGAAGAAGAGTCTCCCCAAGCTGCAGAAACCCAGTGCAGAGATCAAACAGGAAAAACCAGCAGCTCAGCTAAAGCATCACTGTTAAATGTCATTGCAGCTCCCACTCAGGCTCAATGTCTCTTCTACTGGATAGTGGCCTGAATGTATGTGAGCACACAGCAGGAGGAGAACATTAACCCTATGAGAATATTGTGTATATTGTGTGCAGAACCCCTTCATGTTCCACATGTAGCTACAGGATAACAGAACAAAGCTTCAAAAGAGAGAATCCTCAAAGCATCTAAATCCTATTGTCTCATATTTAAAATGCCTTTGGGCCAAAATGAATAATGAGGACGTTGCATTGGGTTTGACATGACGCCCATAGGGTGCTCACACCTCGACTCAAACTCTTCTGTATAAACAATGTCAACACGTCCAACCCTAAGTTCTAATTTTAACTAACTGTTTATTTTACACTTGTGCTGGAAAGATGTCTCTCAGCTTTATTCCCTGTGAGCACAAGATCCTGCAGTTTTCCCCAAATGAGACTTTGATGTTCCCGCCCTTCCTCCTCCAGGGGAGCGATGGAGCTCAAAAATCTTTGATGAGATTTACCCCCATGTCTTTAGGCCATGCTGGGGTCTGATCCCCTTAAAAATGTGAAAGGGTCTTTGGGCTGAAAGCTTCCATTGAAAGAGGAAGACGCCGAGGCCACAGGTTCTCACAGCCTGACAGTAACAGCGTTTGTGATCAGTAAGTTTGTTGAAGAATAAATAAGTGGGTTTTCTTTCCATTTACTACCCGGTAGGTACCTGCAGGTTTTTCCACTACGACCTTTGAACCTCCAAACAAACCTCGCTGACCACATGCAGTGGGCTCCCAGAATTCACTGTGTGTTTAGACGCATACAAACACTGATTTCAATGTCAGCGCCCACTGATCCACAGGAAAATGCAAATGGACCCGAGTTACTCAAGAAAGTTCATCTGTAGTCCCAGGCCAGATGGTCCAGTGCCTATAAAAAGCACTCGCTGGATCGAGGGGGGTTTAAATTGGTGTCTTTTCCAAATAAACAAGTGAAGACAGATGTCCACAAATTGATCTAAATGAATTACAGTTATGCAACACAAACTGTATGAATCAATATTTCTATGCACAAAACTGCATAAACTCTCACTTTATTATCCAGGTCTCGATTTAGCAGCTGCAGCTTTGACAGAAACTCCAGCCTGAAGTCTGTGGGGACAGAAGTGAAAATCTGGACACTTGGTTTTGTCCAGATTCTTTCCAAAATGACTAAGTTCTGGCAGGCTGCATGTGGATAGTAGGTGAAAAGTCATTTTCACGTCCAAACTCGTCTTCTGTAGTTACAGCCTGTCTCATGGAAACTCTTTGCAAACAGCTTCCCATGAGCTGTATCACATCAGTCTTTCTGTCAACAAATCCCACTGCTGACAGGTGAATGTTCCTCAGTGGAACCAACTAGCAGCTCCACACAGACACACGTGGGTGTTGCTGTTGAAAACAGCACAAAGGCAGAAAACAAAGAAGCATCTGACAGTTTGTTGTATGTTCAGCAAACTTTTTCAATAACCTTTAGTTAGTGTGAAAAATCACCAGATGTCACACTACGAGCCAGGAAGAAACATGCATTCCAAAAAACTTGGTATATTGCACCCTCAGGCCTAATCCGACTGCAGCGATGCCTCTGCTGCGTATGCTCTGACACTTTTTATGATTTTTCCCTCTAACCAACACTGTTGTGGTCCGATCCTGCAAATTAAGCAGCTGTACATGCACATCGTGCTGCTGCTGCGGCAGACACGGGATCAGCAGGACATCGCGGCGTACGAGCCCAGAAAGACCCTGCACAGAATGTAAACTCCTTCTTAAAGGTTTGATTTCCCCAGAAAAATCACAGTGTGTACAATAATTATTCAGAGAAAAACACCGTCTGTCCTAATAAAGTACGCAGGCTGGTCTGACACCGCAGGAGACGAGACTTGGCACCGCGTGGCTCAAGCCAAACGTGGAGTTGTTAGCGCTGCAGACTTTCACGGACAGTTCACACTTTCTGGCAGCTCTGTCTGACACTAACGAGCTTCAGTGATCAGTGAAAGATGAGAAATGAAAGAAGGGAGGGAGCAACCCAGGACGAATGTGACCTTACTTCCCCCATGATGCAATTTGATAACTTACACCATAAAGGGACATTTTAGGCTGCAGTGTGGTAAGATGATGAATCCCACTGCTGTGGTGATTTTAAAAACAAGAGAAGTCGTCTTGTTTTGCACACCAGGCTAATAAGATGTCAGCAATAAACTTCTAAACCTGTGACCAGTTAGCATGTGTGGATAATTACTTAAATCAACAGAACAGCTTCTCTGAGGTAAATGACTCCATTAGGTTTAAGGACAAACACTACAGCTGAGGGGGGGGGGGGCTGTGGTTTAATCAGTAAGCTCATCATTAAACTCCCAGATATCTGCATCAGTATCAGGGCCGTACAAGAAACCAGGGAAATAAAAGATCCTCGGGTGTGGTAAAGTCAGAGGTCCATCCACGACCTCCTGACACACGAGCAGAATTAACGCAGCACCGTCGTATAGCTACATGTCGTGTTTAAAAAAGGGCCCTGGTTTAGGTTAAGACCTGTTGAATAAAAAGCAGAATGTCTCAGTCTGGAATCGAACACCACCTCTCTCCTGATGGTTCCTGACCCACCTCCCTTCATAAACCACATCACCATCGATACTCGACCGGAGCTGCTGCCCTGGCGTCGATCACCGACACCCGTGGGTCATTCCTGTTCTTTATCGAAAACCTCTCGGCCAAAAGTACCTGACCCCTGACCAAGCGTCAGTACTTGATGCTGTGGGAATGAGAGCAGGTGGAGCCTCAGTACATTTTTCATGCAGCAGAGGGCAGATCAATGTGTTCATTACTGGGGGAGTCTTATCAATAATGTTATCAATAATTACTTCTAGTTTTTATGAGATGCTTCACTTTCAGCTGATTAAATGGCTGCAGCCATAACACGGCGACAGGTACTGTCCTGGTATTTGATTTGTTGTGTGGCACATCTTAAGAGTTAAATCACCTGGACACAGGTGAGAACACCAGCACTCCTATTTTAATTCAGTCTCTTCTTTTGGCGTTTGAGGCGACTTGAACTGCGACTACGTGCCTGTGCACGTACGGTACGAGCCTCGGCAAACACAAAGACCTGCGTCCCGGCTTGACATGTTGAAATTCTGAAGAACTAATCTCAAGTTTCAGATCAAAGACCAGCACATCAGGACTCCATCTCATCGCTGCTTATTTTAGAGCCTTAATGAAAAGATCTCTGCGAGACACAAACTGACAGCGCGTGGCAGCAGGCCTTTGATATACCACTCTTCTGCTCCTGTTCCTCACATAAATATGATATATATCGTCAACACTCTCATTGCCAAAAGAGCGATAGAGCCCAGGAGTCAAAAAGTCAATCAGCAGTGTTTACTCATGGCTTGATTGCACTGACTTTTTGCTGGAAGCTAAAGATAGAAAATGTGCGTCTATGAATCAAAGCAGCTTTAGGAACAGAAGCTTTATTCCCTGCGAGGATTTGAGTCCTGCCAACTCTCCTCTTTAGACATTCCTTAAACTTGTTGTTTATGCCCTGCAGCTCCTGGCAGGCTCCCAGACAACTGATCTAGGAACGCAAGGGCACAAACACAAAATAAAAGAGCGACATGAGGATGTATAGAAACACAAAAACGAACACGGGCGAGCATCAACGTGAATATCCTCACGCACCCCCCGACACACACGTAAAGCTGCGCAGATGAACTATAAATCTGAGCGGTTCATTCTTTGAACAGTGTCACCTACTGCAACAAGATTGATACTACAACATTAAAACACATAATGGTACTTTTCTCCAGGCCTCAGCTGACAGGGTAACCCCTGAACTACTTCTAGAAATTTATGGATATGGAATAATGAACTGCTGTGCAGGCAGCACCACACAGGCTGGCAAAAAGCTGCTTTACAATGAGACGGCCAGACACGTTATGCACAACCTGTACACGGGCGTGGGAAATCCACAGAGCGTACGATCGGGCAGTTCACATTTGTACAGCGACTCAAACACCGTCCACACCCTCATGAAGCGGCCGTGGGTGAGCTGACGTTTCTGAGGCTTTGGGTCATGCGTCGTCAGCCGCTCGTCATTTGTCAGAGTTTCAGTGAAGACGATGGAAGGAGGCAAAGAGAAAGGGAGGACGCAGCGCTGACCAGGTTTGATGTAGACCAGGATGCACATGGAGCCACATGTTTTATAGTGAACGTGTTGGTCTGTGCTGCACAGACTGTGATCCTCTGTGTTTCTGTTATTTTTCACAAACCCATACAAAGACTATCCACTGTAAGCCTGTAAATCTCCAGCCTTATCCTTTAAATAAAATGGATTTTCATCTTCTCAACAGTAAACCTGCGCCTGATGTGGGCAGAAGCTTTGGAGCAGCACTAACCCTCCACATCCCAAAGAAGTCTATAAAAAAACTGCTCTGTTTATCTTTCTTCATAGAAAGTTTGATGCGTCAAACCGAAGTAACGTCACCTTCATCAGATCTGGAAACAGTTTGTGACAGATCAGCTATCAAACGAAGCTTGAACCCTGGTTATTGTAGTCACTGTTCATGCAAGCAGTAGGCACCAAACGGAGAGGACATTAGGAACCTCAGCATCCACCTCCGGGAGGCACCCCACAGGGACTGTGCACCATGTACTATAGGAATGAGACCTGCAGCTCTTTGGGTCCAGGTCCACATGGTCCACGTGATTCCAACTCTAAACAAAGACAACTGGATTACACACAGCTTCTCTTACTGCCACTAACTACACTATACCCACAGGGTTTGATGACTATTTCCATGTGATTGAAGAAGCTTTTTATTTCCCAAGGTACATTTAGTCCACTACTGTGGACTAAACTATGTAAATCATGAAACTATGTAAATGAAGGCAACATGTCTGAGAAGATTCTTGGGAATTTTTTTAAAATAAGCTGCTAGAACTACAAGGTCTAAACCGAAATCTCTTTGGCTCCAGTGAAGGTACTGGCATCAGTGTTTAATCTGCCACTGCAGCAGACAGCTTTTCTTTTCCTGCAGCAAAACAACAGACTGTGGAAGGTGCCACTCAGTTAGTTGAAGTCGACGCTTTAACATGCTTCCTGTGCTGGGAGCTTCTGCTAACAGGGACACATGCTGCTAACACAGAGACGGCTCGTTCTTCCTGCTGCATTTTATGTAAAGGTGACTGTTGTTTGACGTGTTGTGTCTTCCTGGTGTCACAGAGATCCTGTCTGGGTTTTGACCCGGATGTAGTCCAGATCTTTGCATCTTTTTGTTTCTATATGTTTTTAAATTGAGGCCCCTCAAAGCTGCACATTAACGTAGACATATTAGGACGTACACGCTGGGACACCAGGTACGAATGAGGCTCGCCCACACAAGGCCCAGGACACATCAGTGGGTCTGCTCTGATCCGTTAACATCTATTTATTGATCTATGTAGCAGCAAATGTGGTTTCTGAAATCAGCCTGACAGATCTGACACAGGATTTCATCACTTCACGAAGTGTCGCTCGGCCTCTACTGTCTGAAAGTGAAAGGTGTGTTTGCTGTTAGTGTTGCTGCAGAGACATTTGGGCTGTGTCTGCCTCACTTTTCTAAAAACAGGCAAACGGTAGAAAACATTTCTGGAAAATGCAAAGTAGAGAATCCAGAGACTCCCTGCAGCTGCCCCAGTCCACCCCCCTTTGTCTCTGCTCCTTCAGACACTTAAACTCCGTGGAGCCACAACCTTCTGCCTTTTCTCTCACACCAGGCTGTAGCTCTGCCCAGACAACTGGGCCACACTCAGAGGCAGCGACTGTCGGCCTGAGCTCAGTTCCTGCTACACTTCCCTTTCTTCTGTCAGCAGCACCAGAAAAGTCATTTAAAAGCATTAAAGGAGCAGCTCAGACCAAGCAGTCCTCTCAGCCAGTAAAAACATTGGGGTGTGGCTTCTGAACAATGAGCACGTTACCTGATTTATCGTTTGTGTTCCTGAGTAGGGAGGCGTCCCTCAGGTAATCCATGTGTCCACACAGCTTTGGATTAGACCAGGCCTTATGTTACTTTGATGTCTTACTTTTCATGCTCTGATTTTTGAAACTACAACTCCCATAATTTAGGCTCTGCAAACAGGAAGTATAATGATATTAAGTGAGTTACACCTTGGATGTCCAGACAATCTTCACTGCTCTGCTCCTTTCACCTTCACAGCCCTGGGAGAGGCCACCTCTCAGCCACAGAGCCATAAGAGCTGATCCAGATCTGAATCTCCTACGAAGGATGGGTTCTGTGAGTGTGGCATTTCATTTACCATCGACAGATGTTAGCAAGACACGCGAACATCTGTTGGACACGTTTGCACAACATTTTCTGAGGAACATACACTTATGCTTCTACTCATACTCAAATGATCAAAATAACTTTTGGCTCCTTGCAAAAACAAACAAAACTAACTTGTAAACTATTATGACATTAGTGGAAATGCCTACAGTTTAAATGTTAGGAATGAGTCTGGCTGAAGTTTGAGATGTGAGGTTTGATGACTGTTCCTTCGACAGCAGGTCACAGAGTTTACACAGGAACCAAGTCCCTGGTTCCTCTCTCTGGGTCCTGCAGACTCTGGAAACCTGCCTCTTGTTCCAACATGAAGACTGCAATCAGCATCACCATCTACCTCACGCTGGTGAACAAACGCACACAGGCACAATCAGAAACATCCCACATTCACAGTCTGATAGAAAAGGACACGCAGGCGATCTCTCACACACACACACACACACACACACACACCTGAAACCTGACATGGCCTCTCCTTTAGCTCAGTGCTCCCCCTTTGTTCATTTTCTCATCAGTCCCGACCCGTCGTCCCTCCGAGTGTTGCAGACTACATCTTTAATAGACAATAAGACAGCAGAAACAGACCAGGGAAGGAGGAGGGAGATGAAAGAGAAACGGTCTGTCCCAGACTAATGAAAGGAGCGGGCTGGTAAAAGTAAAGATTTAATACATCAGTCAGAGCGATGTTTAATGAGGAGAAAGAGGACGGGGAGAAGGAGAATTAGGAGACAAAAGTGAAGAAGAAGATGTTTTCTTTTATCTTGTTAAAACTTTATTAAACCTGAAGCAGTGCACACCAAGTAAATATATCCATTCTGTTTGATAAAGCTAAGGAGCCAAATTTGCTCTCTTGTACAGCCGAGATCCTTTCAGCATTTAATGTTTAAGCTGGAGAACAGTGGCGATGTATGATCAAACGCTGACAGTGTGTTGATGCTAATCCCTCCTTGGGTTTGATTCTTCTCTTTGACTGCCGTCTCACCGCGTTAAACGTGACTCAACAGCAAGGAAAACTCACGTCATTCATCTCACATGTGCAAAACCTGCACATTCTTCTCATCTGCAAAACACATCCAAGCAAACCGGAGCTGTTCGCAGAACCAGCGGTTCCCATCAGAGGAGGATCTCTCCGGGACCAGTAAGTGAAAAAAACCTCGGCTCGTGGATCCGCATGAAGCAAAGGTGAAATAAAATAAACTGTGACTGTACGAAATTTCACTCTTCTCTCTTTTGCATGTTTTACAAGCAGACCTTTAGCTGCATTAAGCTGAAGAACAAAGAATCCAACATTAAAATGTCGTGAAGATAAGAACACCGTGCCCTCAGTTCAAACATGCCCACACATCGATCTAATTAAGAAGAGCTGGTTTTTAACACCTTCAGGAGAAAGCTGACATTTCTGGCAGTTCACAGTGTTAATGGAAGATGATTTTCTGTGATTTTAAAACTAATGTTCTGCTGAAAATGTCACAATCTTCCTGTGATCTCTGATGCTGTTATGTACCTGCTGTTAATACCTCATAAAGTAATTGTCTTTAATGTGCTGTAGTGAAACTCTCCAAGCATCTCATCTCCTGCCAAATGTTTTAAAAAACGCGTCCAGACTGATGGAGAGGACGGCCCCTGTGCTCCAGCTGGTCCTGTGGGTCCCACCACATTTAATTTCAATGGGAAAGGTCCACTTTTTGTCAAACAGAACACAAACATCACCTCAGTGTTAAAGTTGCTGCTCATGCTTGATAAATAAATAAATGAGACATAAATAAAACACATAGTGCGGTGGAGGCTGAGGCTCAGTCACGTTTTCAATAAATGACCGTGGTCTGTTACTGATGAAGGACGTTTGTACTAACGTTGGACTCAGCAGCTGTGAGATTCCTGTCCTTGAGCCCAAAGGGCAGACTGGACCTGAGGATCTTCCTGTTTGATTTGTTACTTTCACCAACGATGCTTGGAGGACTAAGACACCCAGAGGGTTTTCATCAGACCCCAGTCGGTCAGTACATAACACTACGGGTCCCACACATCCAACGACTGCTCAGCTCTACAAACACTACCTGGCCAGGTTCAGGAAACGTTTGTGATGTGGGACAGGCTGGGCCAAACGTGAGCAACACAGTGAACAACACTGACGATCAGTGACGATCAGTGAAAACCTCCACAAGTGTTTCAACTAATGTTTCTCTGGGTTTCTGTTAAAAGCATGAAATGAGGAAGCACCGGCTCAGATGTCTATCATTACCCAAAAACACATCTTCAGGCACTTACGCCAAACGCTGCACTCAGCGTACACGGGTGTGTATTCATGAGTCTCCTGCATCACCAACTAAGTGACAGACACACTTCATCACCATAGAAATCACCTCCTCGGGGGGAGCCGGAGGAACAATGAATGTGAAGTGATGCTTACTATTTCAGGCTTCGCACCTTCCTGCCGAGAAGGAGACTCCAGTCTCATTGTGTTACATCCGACAGCAGCCTGACATTTACAGTAGCTCTTTAAGTGTGTGCATGGCTGCGTGTCCGGGAGGAAGAACTTAAACTTATTTTAGAGCATTTTATTATCACTCTCATTTTTGGGCACAAACGGAAGCTACAAGTTGATGGTTAGAAATCAAACTGAAACCTTGTTTAGAGTGAACTAGGCCCAATAAACGCGAATCTTCATTCGTGACAAACAGGAAATACAGAAAATAAATTTCACAGTGTCTCCATTATCGTCAGAATTTGAAAAACCCAGCACAGCTGCCACCATGTCCACTGGACTGTTAACTCATCAAAAAACAGTATTGACATATACTGTGCTTCCCAGCATGCATTGCTCCCAAGAAATATGATAAAATTACATGATAGAAATAATTCAGTGTCTTCTTCCTGATTAAAGTGAAAACTAAAAATAAAGTCTGCACCGTTTCTTCTCTTTAGTCCTTGGGGTCATGGCGAGGTGCAACCTAATCTCATCCAACGTGTACGAGTGACACACATACTGTATATTGCAATATGTACGCCAAAGGGCGCCAAATTATCACGAGCAACACATCCACCCATGTGATGGAGAAACACACAAAACGCCATCGACTCCTTCATAAACGAGAAGACACAGCTTCACTGTCGATGTAGCTCCTTCAGGTGGATAAACGTAAAAATGAAGTGAAACTTCTCTGAGGTTTGTTTTTGTCTTTTCAGTGTAGTGTGAGGAGGGTTGGGCTGTGTGTGCACAATCGAGGTGTCTGCATCCAAATAAAAATATTGATTACTGCAACTCTCTTCTAACTGGCCTACCACAAAAACTCCTACATAAACTCCAACTTATTCAGAACTTTGCTGCCCGCGTCATAACCCAAATTCCCTTAATGCACCACATTACCCCCCCCCCCCCCCCCCACCCTCCAACAACTTCACTGGCTCCCTGTTAAATATATTAGAGTTTAAAATTCTCCTCCTCACATTTGAAGCACTTCATAATCTTGCTCCCCCTTACTTATTCAGCTCTACACCCCCTCACGGACTCTTCGCTCTCCTTCATCAGGGCTTCTAGTTACACCCCCCTTCCTGTTTGACCACCATGGGTTCTAGAGCCTTCAGCCGTACTGCTCCACGTCTCTGGAATGATCCGTAACATAGATTCTCCAGCTAAATTCACATCTCACCTTGAGACTCATTTATGTAGAACCGCTTTTCCTACATGATGCACTCAAATCTCCACTCAAGCTATTTGTCTTCAAGTATCTTAAATTATGACTCTGTTTTTGTTTTATTAATATTGTTCAGTGTTATCTTTATAAAGTAATTTCGTTTTATCTTCTATCTGGGAGGCGACCTTGGGTGACCAGAAAGGTGCTTATATATATAAATAAAATAAAATGCATTAAATCTAATAACTGTGTTCAATAGGGTGTGTGTGCACGTAGACGTATTCAACACAGTGTGTTAAATATGAAAATTTAATTTCTAAAAAAATGTGCAGGTTTAGAGTTTGTGGTAAGAAAAGCTCCATGTAGCTTCAGCTATAACATCTACTGTCGCCTTTCAGCTGTGACATTAGTGCCTTGTATCTTTGAAAAAGTTGACACGCCTTAATAAGAGTTTGGAAAAGTTTTCAGTGAAGCCCGTGTTGCTGCAGACACGCTGTGAGCCTTGAATAGGATTTAGACCCCTGCAATAATGAATCAGCTTCAACTCACAGAGCTGGAAACATTTCAGGAAAGTGAAAAACGAAGAAACAAACAAAAATTCTCCAAATGTTCAGTCGTGAGGATCTGACATGAGAGGGTGTTTAGCGGTACGTGACCTCTTCCCGACCCTGATATTGATATCTGTCATCCCACTTCGATCGTACTTGCTTTTTTAATCAAGCCTGTCACTAAGAGATTATACGCTTCCCTTGATCACTCAACAACAAACAATCTTCCAATCAATTCATTGCTTTGGTGTTTAAATATAGCTATCCTCCATCAGACATCACACCGTGCCCTATAACCAACACCTGAGATATCTTTATTAATTCCATTGATTTCCACTAAACATATATCTCGTTTCCTCTGGCAGCATTATTGATGTCGTCAACTGTAACACTGAGATGTTCAGAAGAGAAACTAAACTGCTCGGAAACTATTAAGGCAACCAGTTAAATTCAGGGACAATCGGTTCGTTTAGGAAGCAAATGTGAATCAGTTTCATTAATAATATCACAGCCTTCAGTTTAAGGCTTCACTCACAGCTATTTTAATAATCGATTCATCGGTCGATTATGTTTGCGAGTAATTCGATTTTTTACAGAAGAATATTTTAAAGTCTTAATGACATTTGAACAGACCCTGATTTTTATTATATAAAAAAAGCTGTTTACTAGAAATTCACGTTTAAATCAAAGGTTAGTGGATCATTAACCCCCAAAGAAGCAACATACTTTCAGACGTGCACCTGAACATTTGTTGAGCTGCACATAAAAACGTCCAACCTCAAAACGTTCTCCAAGGAACACGGACTAGTCTTCGCTCCTGAGCTCCCCTGTAAAATGTCTGGGTGGTGTCGATAACTGTCAACTATTTTAATAATCGATCATGCTGATTAGTTTCTGCAGCCCTACTTCAATCACACGATCATTTGTTTACAGTAATTATGTGTAAAATACACCAACTTAACGAGTTGAGCTTGAGGGCTAATGTTTTAAAAAAGCCACATGTAGAATCTTAATTAGATTAATTATAGCTAAACCCTACAGGGCTGCTTCACAGCACAATGCATCAGTGCAGTGCGTGAATGCAGTTTCCAATACGATGCAGTGGGCACCAGGAACCGATGAATTGATGAATTATAATTTTAATAGCATATTAATCATTTTGGCCATTTATCACCTAAATATAATAAACCCAGGATATAGACACAGAGTGATGGGTCCATTTCCCACACACTCTGATCAGCACAGTAAATCACTAGCTGATGGTTGTATCTCCACACTGTCTCTGCTCTGGACCTGTGACCGCTGTGGGCGTGAACATGGCAGTGCAGTTGTTGGAGCCTGGACTGTCCCAGGCTGCGTCCTAGATGTTTCCATGACTCGTGGGCAGACGAGGGACAGAATTACTGGATTTTCTTTAGAACAAGGAACATAGAATAAAACAGAACCAGGCTCAGAAAGAAAGAACAATTAATTTACAACAAATGAGTCTCAGAGTAACGATGATGTCAGTTGTGAACAGGTGACTGTGGGTAGCGCCCTAGCTATTCAACGTCTTCATCAGCATATCATCAACACTATTGTCATTGAACTGCACTGCAGTAAAGAGCCCGGCCCACACATGTGCTGCCACATGCAGCTTCTTAATCGATGCTACCAGATGCTGCAGAGATCCCACTGTTTGGAGCACTCTGAATACAGTGCACGAATACTAGTTACCTGTGAGACGTGGTGATCACACCACACATTTATTATAATTATTAATTTCGTTGTCCATGTGTCATTTTAGTAATTTATGAACTTAATTAAATATTCTAAGTCCCAGGTGCAGGTAAATCATTTTGCTGCCTACTAACAAAGTCAATTTCTTTAAAAGGTACATTACCTCTGTCTCATCAGCCTCTAGAGGGTCTAATGAGTCCAAACAAACTCCCATCATAAGCCCCGCCTTCCTGCGCTTTGCCCCTCCCATCCCGTCCGGTTTCCTGTTGGGACAAAGTGTCCAGTCCAAAGCTAGCGTTAGCTGACTAAGGAGTAAATGTGTCAGTCCAGCAGACGCTCTGGTTCCTGCTAATGTGACCCAAAGCACTAACGTTACCCAAAGCTCCACTTCCTCCCAAATCCACATCAGATCCATTCAATCCAAAGGTCCAATCAGGACCATGCTAGGTGGCTAATGCTACCAAACCAACAGGTTAGCTTTAGATGCTAACACATCCAGAAGGAAGAAAAAGCCAAAGCCATGTTAACCAAGGAACGAACCTGTTGGCTCTGGCAGCCACTGGTTCCCACTTTGAGCTGCAGAGACTCCTCCATGGCTGCTGTTGGAAACCACTACTGGCTTCTTCTGACCTTGGCCAGGTGGCAGGGGGGGCTCGTTGACAGAGCGGACTTTGCCAACACAGGGTAACAGAGGGTCAGTATATTCAATAATATAATATAATACATTCTGACTGGTCCTCACAGCTTCAACGAGCTGGGCTTTGGGTTCAGGTGAGAATCAGGTTTGGGTTGGGCTTAGAAACACAGTTGGGATGGGTAAAGATTAGTTAAAGGTATCTCTAACTATAGACAGGCCAACATGTTTAACTGTTTTTAGCTACATCACAAGCTACATGAGAGGAAAGTTTGTCTTTGCTGTGTGTGTTTTCCTCTACTTGAAAGTGTGTGTGTGCGTGTGTGTGTGTGTGTGTGTGTGTGTGTGAGGGACATGGAGAGAGAGAGATTATCCTTCTTTACAAAGAGTAACCAGCTGTGTTGACAGAAGATGCTGATTCTCTATTCTCTTTCCTCCCATCCTTCGTTTTCCACTTAACCACACACACACTCTCACACACACACACACACACACACACACACACACACACACACACACTGCAGTGTTTCACAAACACATCCACCAACATTTGCCAATGAATCTTGTCAGTTTTAATAAATAGTTACATCTTTCAAGCTGCTGACGTCGCAGAGAGAAGCGGATCAGAGCGAGCGAGGTAGAGCGGGGGACGCCGTCCTGCTGAACAATATAAAATCAAAGTGAACTCTGACTTATCTCTGCGCTGCTCACAGTCGAGAGGAAGATGTATATGGAGAGTAATATTGTGTGCATGGATGCTGTGCTTTGTACGATAACGTGTGTGTGTGTGTGAGAGATAAAGACAATGTGAGTGTGCTCGTGCATGATGAGGAGATTAGGAAACTCAGAGGAACAGAAGAAACAAGAATAAAAGAAGGAAGAAATGCCTCAGCACATCTGCTGCTCGGTGCCATCGTGGTGCACGTCATCCTCTGTGGGTGGCTCTTATCTCTCAAGCTCCTGAGAACCAATTTGAGTTGTAAGCAGCATTTATGCTTGAAGTAAAGGGTTAACAGGAGTCCTGCCACAGGCCCCGTGGTGCAGGCTTTGATTTATAGTTCAGATTACTGGTGTTTGCACTCGCACTGAAAATGTGCAAACAAAACGAAAGCAGGAAGCAGAGTTGGTGCGTTTGCTTGGAGACAGAGGCGGCGTGGGCAGGTCCACCCCAGGCCTGTCCGGTTGCATCACTCGCGTCAGATTCGGTGGCATAGCGGCGCTCGTGGTGACGGAAATGCCGCTGCATGTGGGTACAATAAGAAAACTGGGCCTTCTCCGGCCGTTTCATGTCGTCTCCTCTCGCTCAAACTCAGGGAGGAGAAACACAAGCAGCCGACCAGTCGCAGGTCTGGAGGAAACACTTCAGCACTATGAAGGAAACTGCAGACCTGAGAACAGCTCGACTGATCCTGAATTTTTAAAGTCAGGCCACACGTCTGCCAGATCAGCTGTTTTGAAAGTGCAGTCTGAGGTCACATGACCTTGGCAGCTGTCAATCACCACTGTCAGTCAGCACCCACAGCTCAGACGTCAAGTCTTTCACACGCCCCAAAACATTATCAAAGCAAGGACAACAAATGACTTAGATTTTCTGGTTGATGCTTTTTGAATAATTGTCAAATGGAGCCTCCTCTAGACGCCATCGCTCTTTGACCTTTAACCTCTTACACCTGAGGCAACGTCTTGACATTTCTGCCTCAAAAACAGACCCAATCAAGCCTCATCGTCTCAGAACCGTCTCATAACTGAGACGCTGTTGAGCCTGTTCTACAGGTTCTGACCCGCAGCTCTGATGAATCAGCGTAAATGAGAAGTTGTAGCCATGTGGTAACTTTGGAAAGACACACTCTTTGTGACCCTCTCAAAATGGCGGCAGCAGGTCACATGTTAGCAGCCTGATCCTGGTCCCGGGGCTGCTGGGATGGAAAGGGTTATCAAGATATGTCGGCACTGGCTCGGTGGGGGCCGATTTAACACAACGCACAGGATTAATAAAACCACACAGTGTCTGTGAGGGTCCTCACAAGTGCAGCAGCTCAGACGGAGTGTGTTCGGGTCCGGTTGACGTCACCGGCCCACAGCTCTCGGCTCGCTGAGTTACCATGGCGACCGTGGGCTGTTTTCTACAATACCCTGTGGCTGGGTGCACTTCTGGACTCCTTCCTGTGTGTCGGCCTGTCTCTGTCTAAACACACAGCCACGCGCACACACACACACACACACACACACACACACACACACACACACACACACACACAGCCACGCACACACACACACACACACACACACACACACACACACAGACACGCATGCACAAGGACACACACACACACACACACACACACACAGACACGCATGCACAAGGACACACACACACACACACACAGTCACAAACACACAAAAGTGCATCTCCTCTGCTCAGCCAAAGCAGCTTGAGGAAATGAGATTTGTTCCAGAGGTCGACACAGAGTGACGGAGGGAGAGGAGACGGCCTGCGTGGATCATCTCTTTATTTTCCTCTCCTGTCTCGTTCACTCTCTCTCCTCTATCCCTCCTTCTTTCCCCCATGAAGCATCTGATGTTTGATTCACTCGCAAGAACATACAGAACGACAGTTTTGAACGAGGTGGGTTCGTACTGTTGGATTAAAAATGGGACTTTGTTCTAAGAAGCAGTAACCAAACTGACTCGAAGCCCAGTCGGTCTGCTGGTGGGAGCTCAGAGCCTGAGTCACTCAGCCTTCCAGTCAGAGAACAGCCTCAGTCTGAAATCTAAGTAAATATGTTCCAGGCTGCAGGATCACTGAAGGACTGCATTATATATGATAATGTTCAGTCAGAGGTTTGTTCTCACCTCAGATCAGATCTGTGCTGTTGACGTGTTAATAAAGGCCTGTACATAGAGAGAGAGAGCTGAGAAATCTGCATTTGAAAAATGCGGAAATGTCATTCCCACTTTTTACACTGACCGTTGTCATAGCAATAGGTAATTTTGAGGAACAGCTGGCAGGAAGTATATACAAATCTTTATAACATGTCTTTTCATCTCGTTGGTAATCGCAACTAATAAATCCTCCTCCTTTATCAACTCAAACATATGTACCACTGTATTGTGGTGTCCGTCACTTTCCCACAATGCTTAGCGCGTGACGTGTTCTGCAGTGGGAGGGACTTCCCCGGAATTCTGCACTTGAGTTTCTCATTTGTTCTTGAGAAAAGGAACAAACTTCCCTGTTCTCGCGGAGCACGTGCAGGCCAAGTGTTCAATTTACAGCTCTACGACACAAGTTCGCTGAAAACGTCAAATCTGGAAAAGGAATCAATGTCACCATGGTGACGATGTCAACAAACCGCAACCAGTCACTGGTGCAGACAATGGACTCACAAAGACTCTGTAGGTTACAGTGCGGTGTGTGTGTGTGTGTGTGTGTGTGTGGCGGCAGCAGGTACATCAGAAAACGTCTGTCGAGTCGGAGCAGAGGATTTAAATCACCGAACAGCTCCAGAATTACAAAGTGATGAGCGGCCAGATACCGACAACTAATTCGTCCATACGTGTGAACGCACCATCGGCCTCACGCTGAGACCTCCACACGCGTGAAGCAGGATGAGCGTGTTCCTGCTGATACGTTATCATATATAATGCAGTTCTTCAGCGAGCGGCTCTGATAAAAAGCGGCGAGAACACCGTTCCTCCTTTTTCATCTCCACCTGGAATCTGCTCTACATGGATGAAGAGGCTCGGACTGAGCACATGCTGCGCACACAGACACACACAGACACACACACAGACACACACAGACACACACAGACACACACAGACACACACACACACACACAGACACACACACACACAGACACACACAGACACACACAGACACACACAGACACACACACACACACACACACACAGACACACACACACACACAGACACACACAGACACACACACAGACACACACACACACACACACACACACACACACACACACAGACACACACACACACAGGTGTTTGGCCTTTAGCTTCTCCTATAACTTTCATTTATTGACTTATTGACCTGTGACTTTGAAAGTGAAGTTTCTAAAACAATTCAAAACCCCACAAACTGAGTCCATACTGGAAAAGTTACAGACATGCTCGGTTAAACTCACTTGTTTGACTTCTCTTCCTTCTTTCCCTCCACAAGCTCACGCTCAACTTGTCTTTCAGTGTGTTGGTCTCTCTCCCTTGGCTGTTTTTAAGTGCTGCTCTGAATAAATAAATGCTAAATCAACCCTCTCTCACTGTGGTAATTCAAAGCACCGAGGGCCGGACTGAATTTTAAGGCGAGCTGAGGAGGCAGAGACTTTCTCACGGATCCAGCTCGAGGCGGATAAACACGATGAGCATCTGAAAAAAGCCGGACACGTAATGTGAAATTCATAACAATCAGCAAACAATCACATAAAAATCGGATCGCTCGGATTATTGACTAACACATTCAGCAGCAGCCGTGCACACAGATCCGGAACTGAATGTCCACATGCAATTATTCAAACACCACACTACAAAAACACACACACTGAAATGCACATGCCCCCTGTACACACACAGGTATGAAAATACACACACACACACACACACACCTGTA
This sequence comes from Mastacembelus armatus, assembly GCF_900324485.2. Classification (NCBI taxonomy): domain Eukaryota; kingdom Metazoa; phylum Chordata; class Actinopteri; order Synbranchiformes; family Mastacembelidae; genus Mastacembelus; species Mastacembelus armatus. Next base: position 738,462 of record NC_046637.1, on the reverse strand, counting down.
CACAGGTATATATATTGTATATGCATATGTTGACTAAAACCTATTTATTTCTCTCTTCTTGAAAAAGTAGAGGGAAATAAAAAGGGTTAGTTTATTTTTCCATTATAGACACTCAGGACAAAGTTCATCCCTTTCTTTTTTAAATGGTCTTGTTATTAAATCTTCTGAAAATACATGAAGCTAATCAAAGAGACAAATTCAGAGAAAGAGAAACAGAGAGAGATTCCTCACGGTTACAAATCTGAGATATTGTGTTGAACAAAACATCACACTCCAATATCGATTAGCTGACATTTCCAAAATTAACACCAGATGCATGCACGCAGATACACACATCTGTTTGGTTCTCCAGCTATCTGAGCTGTTTCTCTCAATGTGTGTGTGTGTGTGTGTGTGTGTGTGTGAGAAAAATGACACACACACGCACACACACGATATACGACCCGATTAAATAACCCTGTACTAAGAGAGCAGCCATTCCTTTGCAGAGAAGAAATGTTTACATGCAAACCAACAGCAGTGAACAGCTTTAAGCAACGTTTTAATTAAGTTTACATGGATCGAAGTAATGTCACTTCTCCTAATAACCCCATTAACTTGGATTAAATTATAATTAGTCTCACACAGAACAATGCTGTTTTCTTTGAGATCTTTCTGACCTTTGACATCATCAACACTTGGAATGAGCTTCCTACAGTATTTCCATGTGGCTCCAACTCAGGTGTGTTAATAATAACAATCACACGAAGGTGTTGGAGACCTATTTCTTTAACTTGCTGCAGTAAACCGTCAGCACAGCCTGACTCCACGGTGTAAAGAATGAACTAGACAGGGGCAAAGCAGTCAGCTAGTCCCCGCTTCAGAAAGTACATGTGCCGTGTCCACTGAACACCACAGCTGTGTTCTGTTCTTGTTTGACTGTCAACAGACTGACTGACTACAATTAGCTGCAGTTTCCAAAGTGGAAACCCCCTGTGATGCATGACGCACGTCAAACCCCCACATGTATTGTTTCCTTCACGCGGGCGGCTGATGCCTGTCGCCTCGTCACAAGATGCCACTGTCCTGTTCCACAGCGCTGCCAATCAGCAGCTGTCAAGAAAAGCTGCAATGTTATGAAGTTTGCACATGACTGAGTGCAGGTTCAGTCTGCTGCGTCCTTCAAACAGTGCAACGATCTGCACTGGGGCCAGTGTCTGTTGGACATTTTGGAGCATACGGTTTTTTGTTGTGTGTTAGATCTGAAGCTGCAACATTTAGTCTATAGATTTATCAGCTTTGTGCTTCTCCCAGCTGAAAGTCCAAACATTATCTGATGAATAATATATACATATAATATAATCGGTTGGTTAATTTTCTGAGCTTTGGGCCTCCTGTTTTCAGCTTTCATGCTAAGCTAACGTTAAGCCAGTGTGCTGCTTTATGCTGCAGTCTGATGAGGAGGCAGCATAAAGCAGAAGGATCCAAGGCAGCTGGACTCACTGGAGGCTGTGGTGGAGAGATGCTCACAGACAAAGGTAGAGACCATCCTGGAAAACACTGACCATCCCCTTCACCACATCCTGACGGAGCAGAGAAGCAGCTGCAGGACTGAGCGACACAGGAGACCCTTCATCCATCAGGCTCTACAGACGATGACTGACTACTCTGTCCTGTCACGACAAGACTACCTGGGTTTAACTTTGGAGATGAATTAAGTTGATCTCACCCTAAGCTAAGCCACTGGTTTGCTGGCGGCAGCTGTGTTCTCCATGTTGACACAGGTTAGTGTGGTTGACTCTAAAAAGCAGACAACACTCCCAGCTGTTGGGAGAAACAGTGAGAAACAGTCATTACTTGGTCTCATTCCCACACACTGTGCACTGCACTGACGTCAGCGGCAAACTGGGAGAACGAGGAGAAGGAAGAGGTGAAAAGACGAGAGAACGAAATGGGAAGAATAAGCTGCTATCATTGATTCTCAATACGCAACTGATGGTGTATTGATCTGTCCCAGCACTAAGCTCATTACGCTCCAAAATACTGAGAGCATGAGAGAGAGAAGAAGACAGACTGATGAAGGAAGACAAAGAGAGGGAGTGGACATGAAGGGGACAGATGGACGGAGAGACGAGGAAAGAGACAAGTGGAGCTGAGGACAGAAACATTTCTGAAGCAGGAGAGAAGAGAAGATGGATGTGGAGGAGAAGAGATACAGGGCATTCAGAAAGTATTCAGACCTCCTCCACGTCTTTCACTTTTATTATGTTGCTGCCTGACACTACAACAGTTTAAATTCATTTATATCTCAGTAATCCACACTCAGTGCCGCATAATGACAAAGTGAAATGTTTCTTTAATGTTTGTAAATGTATTAAAAAGGAAAAACTGAAATATCACACTGACATAAATATTTAGACCCTTTGCAACAGGTGAAAATTAGCTCAGGTGTCTCCCACTTCTCTTGATCTTTGCTGAGATGTTTCTACACCTCGACTATAGTCGACATTATTTGGACATGAAGACACACACCTCTCTGTAGAAGGCCTCACAGCTGGCAATGCATATCAGAGCAAAAACCAAACCATGAGGTCAAAGGAACTGCCTGCAGAGCTCAGAGACAGGAAAGATGGATGGACAGGATGAATTCAGAACCGTAATGTGATCACTGACATTTCGATCAGACGACTTAGCGTCGGTGTATTTCCCCATTTTCCCAGCGTTTTTGGAAGGTGCAGTAAAAATGAAAAAAGTGTCATAAAGTTAATGGTGAATGATACAAGAATCTTGTATTTTGGCACATTGGCCTTGGGGCATTTTCTTGTATTTATCACAAAGGTCACGGAGTAAAGTAGTTCCTGGAACATATGACATTAAAAAGCACCGACAACATTACGTTACGGTCTGCAACCATGGGAAACCTTCTGGTTCCTTCTTAACCCTTTACCGACTGCTGACTGTTTCCTGAAGAGCCTGAGCAAACAGCCTGAGCAAACAGCCTGAGCAAACAGCCTGAGCAAACAGCCTGAGCAAACAGCCTGAGCAAACAGCCTGAGCAAACAGCCTGAGCAAACAGCCTGAGCAACGTCAGAGAGAAAACATCCCAAACTGAGAGTTTAGGAGGACATTAGCAGGAACATCTGCTTTTGTGCTCAATTCAGAAAACTCCTGTTTGGAAAATGCGGATTACGTGAAGGAGGAACCCTGGTTGTCAGCTCAGAGCAGAACCAGCCCTGACATGGTCCGAGCTGCAGGTCTGAGTGGACACAGCTCACACTGTGTGTTAAAGCTGCTTCACCAATACAGACCGTCTTTAGTTTCTGATGACTGGATGAAAATGTTCTGTTATGTCATTGTGTGGCTAAAATAAAGGTAAGGATGTTTGTCGAACATGATCCATATTTAAGCTGTTATCAGTTTTAATAGTTTGGACATGTGTCTGTGTGTGTTATGGAGCAGCCTCCATGGACCAGGCCAGTTCAAGTGCAGTCAGGTACCTGCTCAGCTCTGTATTTTCTGTCTGCACGGCCACAGAGCTCACAAAGCTCCTCCATCCTGCCAATCAAATGATTAACTTGGTCGTCCTGCAGACGCAGACAGCAGCATTATGAAGTGTAATCAATCAGTAAAATGGGATCGTCTCACTTAGAAACTAGGAACAGAAGAGTTTTCAGCTTCAGAAGGCTGGAAGCGTCAGACAGACAGCACTGTCCACCAACGTGAAGAGCACCTTCTCTGTGGAAGTGGATTTATTAAAAAGACTACTTCAATCTACGTTTTATATGGCTGAAATTATGTCCTGGCAGGGTACAAAACCGGGGATCAAGCAGGGATGATAGATGCACGCCAGGAAGTTATCACTGTGAATTCATTTCGACGGGAGAAGAGACTCGGTATTGGCAGAAAACCGGTGAGAACAGGAGTGGAGGAGGGCTATCAGAGCTGTGCCAAAGAAACAGACAGCCACACTGGCAACAGGCTGCACACACACACACACACACACACACACACACAATATCCAAATTCTTGGCCTGGACGACAACAGTACTTCCTTTGCAACTGTTGTGCACCCCCTGCTTGGCAAAAAGTACCTCTGTGAGATTAACTTGTACAGATCTAAACTGATAAAACTAAATATAATCAATCACAAGCCCAAGGGCGATGGAATGAGAAAGTGCCGGTCAGAGAGCGGACATGGGTGTGTAGGGGCAGGCTGCATTAACTTCATCTGTGGTACAGACAAACGCACATTATCTAACCTGGGACACTGTTACAGGTCAGGCAGGCTGTCACTTCCCTCCATGCTCATCTTAATGCATGTTATGGAGCATGTTATGGAGGAAGGTTTGTTGCTGCTGAGTTGGCAGCCTCCACCTCTGGAGTGGAGTCAAGACACAGCATTATAAGGCCATAACTCACAATGTGGAAAGTGGATTGGCTGCAACAACCAAAGCCCTTGGCTTCACTCCGGACAGGGATACAGCTGCACACATTACTGTTCTCCACGTAGAACCCAACAGAACAGACTTTAGTCACTAAGGGCTGTAAGAAAAAAAGGTTTATACTGACACACACACACATTCAAGATGTCAGCTGGTGCGTGAGAACAGTGTAGAAGACGGGCTGTTATCAGGCCAATGGAACAAGATGATTTGAATGTTACGACTCTATTCAATCGGTGTTATTGATTGTTATCATGCCCATAGTTATGCTTCAGTGCAGCCAAAGTATCAATAGGTGCTTATCAGTGCTCCATGCTATAGTAGCTGGTGTATTATTCACACAAGCAAAGGAGGAGGTGAGAGAGTCTCCATAAGGCTGAGGCTGGTGTGAGTCCAGTGTGATGATTATTGTAGCAGCAACCACAAAGGCTCTGTAACGTTAAGGAAGCAGTTATTTTACATTAGTGAACAAGGCCAATGGTTCCAGTTCCTTATGCTGACAACAACAATAACACCCACATCATTTAGAAGCATCAGAATAACACGTCTAATAAATGTAACGTATTTAATCATCCGAAGGAAACACTGTCCAGAGGGCTCTGGATGAGGCTGCAGGTGTGCAGGACTTTAACTGCTCACACTGTATGAATTATAGAGGCTGTATCATCTGGCCTGAACGTCTGCGATGGACGTGGCCTGTGTAGTTATGGTGGTCACCACAGCAGTGCTGCATCGCTCCTCGTTACAAAGGAATCCAGCTGTTTCCGACTGTATGCAGCTCCAAACTTTAAAAAGCAAAAGTGTCTTTGTGAACTTTGCCCCAGGGTGTACAACAAACCGTGCTGCAATAAAACTACAGTGGAGCTGTGAGAGACAGCCAAAGTCTTGTGCTACTGGCAGCCGTTAAGGCTTGGACCTCAGCAGCGGACATAGCGATGTGGATACGACAGTCACGGTGATAGGGCTGTACTGAGCAGGCAGGCAATTAAGCCATCCAGCTGTTAAACACTGCATCCAAACTGCGGCAGAAATAAAACTATTCAAAAGTTCACAGACATTTTGCCAATGGCTTCATCCGAGCCAGCCGGTATCCTCTGATCTGCCCTCAAAACAGAAAGCTGGGGTACGATTTTAACAAACTGAAATCCGCTGCCTTTTCCCTTAAAAGCTCCGCTCTGAAAGACGCTGTGGGTGTGAGCGCAGCATGTGGAGATGCAGAGAAGCGTGCTGGCATGGGCTCTGGGCAACGACGTGTCGACGGTTTACAGTCGGATCCTCGGTGGATGAGAGAAGATAAAAAGCAGGAGACTGAGGTGCTTCGAGTGACAGTGGGGCAGATGTTAAACCTGCACGGATGCATCCAGGATCCCAATTCTTTGGCAGCACCGAGCTCTGGGATGAAATTTCAGTTGTGGCCAACGATGATGGCAGAGTTGCACTGCATGAGAAACAGCTGGATGATGCAGCTGTTATGAGCTTTTGAATTTCTTCCACGTGAAAATATTCCAACGAGCAAACAAGCCGTGGGCGTCTCGCTGGTCAGATGAAAGTTACTGTAATCAGCTGCACAAATGCTTCCCTGTGAATGAGAACACATACACATGGACAACTTCACTAATGTCTGTTGTTTATATTCTGCTTTTATTCTCAACATACGTGTATTTAAATTGCCCTTTGCATAAATGAATGTTTCTTTGCTAAGACTGCAGACACTTGGACAGGAGGCCGTCTCAGAACACCACCTCCTCTATATGAGGGGTGGGCTGCAGCCTAACCTGCTTCAGAGAGAGTGAGCATCTCTTCTGGAGACACCTTGAGGAGCAAACTCATCACATGCTGTAAGTTGTGAGTGTTGCACACAGTGCCTGCAACACATAATCTACATGTTATAATTTATGCTTATGTTCCCCGCATTTTGAATCCTGTGTTGATGGATTTCAAAGCCCAGCAAAGGTGAGCATCCTGTTTTCTGCCAAATTTAACCAGGCACAGCTGTGCACCTCCTGCCTCATCCCCCTGCCGCACACCCAAAGAGCATTTACTCAGAGATTGCTACTGGCGAAGATAATCACACCTCATTTTTTAGTGATGGGGCTTTTTCTGAAAAAGCTGTTGAATTTGAATAGCATGATTAGGTCACTGGAGGAAGCCGGTAAAGCTCTCATTCACAGCAAATCAAATATCGCCTGCTCCCCTGGCTAAACAAAAACACCAGCCTTTTCAATACAAAGATTACGTGATGCTTTTGTCAGGAGAGCAACAATGGACAATCAGACATGTCCACTTGATGCAGAGACAGTTCAAAGTCTTATGTATAACAGACAATTAGGAAATATCTGGTTCCTGCAGGCTCCTGACACAAAGGTGTTTCCTGATTGACAGGGAAAATAAGGTCTTTTGAAAATTAGTCTGCCACTGAAATATGATTAAGACAGATATTTATAAGATCAGGGTGAGATGAGGAAACATGTTTAACTGAGAATTCAGAAAGTTCAGAGTGTACGTGTGAGCGCTGTACATGTGACCCAGCGGATTTGATGTTTCCGGCCCTCAGAGTTGTTGGTTTGAAGCTGGCACCGTGCAGGAAATGGGCCCGACCTGCTGCCTCTATCGCTGCTTTCTCATTTTCCATATTTTAATACAAATGACGTGTTTCAAGCTTTCAGATGGGTTTTTTGATGACATGAAGACCAGCTGCTGCAAGCAGATTTAAAAAGTCACAAGCACATCGATTTGGCACCACTGTAATAATACAGTCCATCCACAGCCTCCCTGTGGTCTGTGCTGTGGTGTAAAGTGTCACTGGCAAAAGGACGGAAACACGCGATGATACGACGGCTCCAGTTTGCATTTAAAGCACCTGCACCAAAGCGGCACATGTACAGCAGCGTGGCAGGTCGTCTGTAAGTGCTGGCGACTGTGAAATCAAAAGGAATTAGCCTGACGGAGACAAACGACGCTGGAGAAAACAGAAGACAAATCAAAGCATGAGGAAATCAGGGCTGAGTAAAACCTAACTGGAGTGTGCCATTTGAAAGGCCAAGTGCCCTGAATAATGAAACAGCCTTTATCCTCTCCCCAGGCTAACGGGCCACTTCTTAACATGCTTGGAAGATACTCTTCAATTAGGTCTGACTCGGTGTGGCAATGTGTATGCTAATGTGGGCCTGGGCCCAACGTGGGGTGTGTCTATATCTGTGTGAGAGGAAGAGACACCCCCAAACTGAATAAATTAACAGCACTTCATTAGAATGACCAATGGCATCAAACCAACTTTTTAATCATCGTGAAGATAAGAAGGCACACGCCGTCTGAAAGCTGCGAGGCTAATCTGAGCTTGATTTATTTTGTTTTTTCCTCTTTCAAATGAACCCAGTCTTTAAAAGTGGTCTAGTCTGTGAAGCGGTCTGCATCAGTGACACTTTATTCTCTAATAAGTCTCTTTTGCACAGAGTGAGAATGACTTTCAAACATCTACAGTGATGATGCAGTGACTGTTTACTATTAGTGCCGATACACTGCTGCTGTATGCAAACGAACGTTAGATTTTAAAATCTGCATCAAGTCCTGTCGGTGTCCTGGGAAGGAAAACGTACTGGTTGAAATCCCGTCAGTTCCTGCAGGCCTGGGGTTTTTCATGATCCACTTTGGTCCAGAGTGAAACAGCTCAACAACCTTTTGATTAATTATCATGCACAGGCATTCATGCTCCCTGGAAGATGGACCCTACTCTTGACTTGTCCAATAGCGCCACCCTGAGCTTCACATGTCTGGCTTTACTGAGACGGTTTGAGATCTTTTGAAAAGGGCTGAACAAATCCCAGAGCCAGTACGGTCCCACAGAGCCACGTTTTTCTCCACAGACATTTCAAAATCTCATTTGCACATTTGAGGTCACTTGAGTTTTAGTAGAAAGAAGCTTCTGATATTTCGCGTGTTGTGTGTGTGTGTGTGTGTGTGTGTGTGTGTTTCATGCATAATGTTCATGCTTCATTGTTTTCCTAAGCTTTGCCAAAATGCTGCTTTCTGTTTTGTTGCCTTGGCTCAGCCTCTGTGTGTGTGTGTGTGTGTGTGTGTGTGTGTGTGTGTGTGTGTGTGTGTGTGTGTGTGTCTAATAGAGTTTGCGTGACTCCATGAGAACATGTGTGTCTATAAATCCACTGTTTCTCTGGAGCTTGTCCAGCCAGGCTTCTGTTTAGCACATTATCCATCCCTGTGCTGCCTTGGTGCCCCACACGCACACGCACACGCACACGCACACGCACACGCACACACAGAGTCGAGTACAAAAATGCACAGGTACCTACGCTGACATGCATTAAAAACACACCTGCACTAAATGTTTGACACTGACCCACAGAGGCTCAGACGTCTGACGTCAGATTATCCTGTTTTCATTGTGTGAGTTTAGAAAACAAACAGCCTGTGATCACATCAATGCTGCAGAACATTTAACAATAATAATTATAACAATAACTTTTCAGCACATCACACGGCTGGTGCCACATTATTCATCATTTAAAAGATGAAACGCTTGTTCAAACTGAACGGGCAGACATGTTTTGGCTTATTTTAGAGGAAAACTAAAAAGCAGAACAGCTGATCCCCTGCAACCATCAGCCCTGCACAGCCTGAGCTGACCAAAGCAACCAAGCTCCGCCCACAGCTTCAAATAAAGTGGGAAACAGAACCGTCGTTAAATTACAACTCATCCACCTACAATCAGGCCAACAGAGGTCTGGAGGCAGGAGTTCACGGTTCAGCCGGAATAAACGTGACACACCATCAACACCTGAACCTGCTTCACTTTGACCGGTTCTGTGTGAAACGTCTGATGTTCCTCTTCTGCCTTGAAGTTCTATCACGATTCTATCAGAACAGCCCTTATGTGCTCCACGTGCTAATTCCCTGTTAGATAACGTTCCAAAGAAACACGTGTGTAGTTGTTCCAGATAAATTCCTTATTCAGTGCTACATATTTGATGTTGAAGTGAATGAATGATGTTTGATGCTAATCCTTTCAGATGTTCTGTGTGAGTTTGATAAGCGCCTGTTTCACAAATCCATTATTCAGCGACCAAGACCGAGAGCCGCCGTCAACAATCTAATGTGAGTCCAGTTATTAACACAGCCTGCAGAGCATTAACATGGAGAAACTCACAGTGCAACAGCTTTTCTTCTGTGACCAGCAGAGCCCGTTATATTCGTTATGGCCTTAAATGTTGAAGTGAGCCCATATTGACAGCTAATGCATGTGTTTACACTGCAGCCCTGCTCACCCACAGTAGGTCCTCCCTTTGTCAATCAGCCTGCAAAACTGCCAGTATCTGTCCTGTGAAGGAGCGAGTCCTCCCCCTGAACTAAACACCATAAAGACCATATGAGGAACACAGCTACTGATCGGATCAGGTTGTAATAACTGACAATCGTTCTCCTTCAAACCTGTTGAGTTTTAATGAGAAAAAGAAAAGCACTGGGATCATTTCTGAAGTTTCAAATAAAGCTGGAGCAAAGCTTTTTTCCACACAACATGAGTTTTAATGACTGTCCCACCTGCAAGTCAGTGGGGCTGAGGCGAATGTTAAAGAATGTGTTGAGAACCTATTACCCTCCTGCTGAGATGCAGAACCTCATTCAGCCTGGTTGCCTTTTCCTGGGTGGGAGCTCCTGCAGTCACTGAGCTGCTCTCTCTCTCTCACCACAGCACATGCTCAAGGAGCAGGAGTCTCCCATGGAGTTCTCCTCACCACTGAACTGATAAGCCACTGACACGTGAACAGGTGGGATTGCAGCCTTCACATCAGTTGCATTTTGGGAAAATTTCGACATGCTCTTTCATGTCTGATTTGCCACGGGGTTGATTACAAGCTGGGACGGTGTCAACACGAGGTTGAACGTGCTGTTTTTGTGCTGTGTGAAGTGTGTGTTGGCTCAGCTGATCATTAACCAGGACAGACTGTCCTTGACAGACAGGATGATGGTGAATGGTCTCAGACCTGTATAGAGCTTCTCTACGCTCGAGTGCACTCAAAGTGCTTTTACACTATTTTCCCTTTCACCCATTCACGCACACAATCACTCCCACAAGCACCAGGGGCAACGTGGGGTTAGTGTCTTGCTCAAGGACACTTCGGCACGTGAGCTAGAGAAGCCGGGGATCGAACGGTCAACCCTCGAGTTCATGGCCGACCTGCTCCTTTTCATCGTCTCAGCGGGGGTTTCATCATGCGGAGCTGTTAGCTGCCGTTTCTTCGCCGACTCACATGCAGGACGAAGCTCGGGAGCATCCGCTAAGCACCTACTCCCTTTCTGAACACTGCCCTGCTTCACATTCACGCAGCTGCAGGCAGTGACACCTGGGAGCTTCCTGGGATAACAAGTGAGCAGCTTCTCACTTCATCATGCCAAACCTTTACTCGCCTCTTAATGGCAGAGCGAGTTTGCAGGCGGCCCCTCCTCCCTCTGTTTTCTGCTACAGGCTCGCTTAGACTTTATGTGCGTTTTGTTTACATGCAACAAACAGCCCAACCTGTGCACACACACTCAGACCTGCTGTGTAGACAGACAGAACAGCTCCCTGTTCAGAAGTTTCACTTTATACAATAAACAGGTAAAGGCTGAAGTATGACTGGTGTGTCCTTGCATCTGACTCAGATTTGACATGTCTGGACTCTGTAGTGGTTTTAGCAAAAAGTTCATATGCGTAAACATATGTGGAGGCATTTTTTATTCATTCTTTCACACATTTAGGTGAAACAGTGAACAAGCTGCTGGTAGCTGGATGTGTTTCTCAATGGACAGATGGTTTTCATGCAGCAAACAGTAAAAAGTGTCCTAATACTCTTTTTGGCTGTTTTGTGCTCTCCTGTAGTTCCAATGAAGGAAGGATCTTTGTCGTCCACTGAGCTGTGAAACTGGCTCACGTGTTTTTCCCTCACCAACAATGAGAGGCCCAATGTTTTTTAAGCAGCTGTCGCTTTTTGATGGACATCAAAACTCACCCAAAGCCTGGCCTGACTGACTGAAACGGAGAGCTCTAAAAAGTGTTATTGATATATGGACTAGAACAGGAGACTAAGTGACAGAGACACTGTCTGTTTTTACAAAACCACCCACTTATCTAAGTGATTATCACTTTGACATCTGCAAAGTTGCATCATGCTGATGTTTTATCGCAGCGATTTGCATGATGCAATGCAACGACACGGTGCAGGCAGACGGTTTGGAAAAGGACGGATTGAGAAACAAGCAGTTCAGGGAACAACTGGGATAAATTTCCCCAGTGATTCAGAATAACAACAGCACATTATGACCTTTGCCCTGTGGGGAACCAAAAGCTCTCTGCTCAGTTTAACCACTGCTTTAACCAACATCTGACATTTCACCACAGGTATTCCAGTGCCAGTCCTGAAAACAGGATTTCACACTCACTGAAGTTACACAAGAAGCTGGATGAGCTGAAATAAGAAAAACATGTGACCCACCCTGAGATTCTTCACTTAAAGCTGTGAAGATCTGAGTGATCAACCTGTTGCATCTCTGCTGGTTCTGTCCTCCAACACTCAGCTGTAAGATAATCATGGCTCAACGCCACACACACACACACACACACACACACACACACACACACACACACACACACACACACACACACACACACACACACACACACACACACACACACACACACACACACACACACACACACACACACACACACACACACACACACACACACACACACACACACACGTAAAATATTAGTTGCTTTTCAGGTGAAGGCATCAGGTCACGTGACGCCTCCATGTCCACCACACTGGACTGTCCAGACCTCCTGCTGTTCTCACTGTTTTGCAGAGGCACAAATGTGGTTCCATGAAGACGACGTTCTCCTGGAGGGATGTTTGGGCAGAGCTGAGTCAGAGGAGACTGTGACGTTTTAGACCAACATGGCGGCCAAAACTACGTGTCATGTGACTTGGCTGAAAAACCTCAGTAGTGGTCACAACAAACAGCAGATGCTGGTCTTCTCCATTTAAGACGTGAGGCGTCAGACCAGATGCCATTAGTGAGTCTGAGCATGTTTAAACTGTGAGCTGCTCTTAAAGAGATTTCTAAGGGTTGGCCAATGATCCTCGAACAAATTCTGAGTGGATTAAACATATACAACTTAGCAGACCACAGACTCTTCTCAGATTAAATGCACCCTATGGCTCCACTTTTGTCTCCTAAGCTTGAGCGAGTCAGACGATGAACAGTGACAACATGAAACTGCTGCAGTTTCCAGTGACAGTCCAGCACAGCTGAAAAGACAGCTGGACCAAGCAACATTTGCCTTCAGTGACACTAGAACACTTTGGTTTTGATCGTTTGTTTTTGAGCAGCGAGACTGTGTAGAGAATATGATTTAAAAATTACAGAATTAAAAACTGTGTGTGTGCTGCCAAGGTAAATCATGGGTGTGACCACAATCTGTGCTGCAGCTCAGCAATCACACAGGAACATATGTCACGTTGGGCTCGTTTGTCAGGACTTTGGAGTCTGGACAGCTCCCTGCTCATTTCTGTCCATCCATGCATCCATTATCTATACGTCCTGTAGAGTGTGGGGGGGCTGGGCCCAATCCCAGCATGCAGTGGGTGAGAGGCAGGTCCACAGATCAGCAGCCAATCACAGGGCTGACACACAGAGAGGAGAAAACCCACACAGACACAGGGACCACATGCAGACTCCACACAGAAAGGCCCCTGGTCCACCTGGGTTCAGACCCTAATCCTGACCTGCATGTGTTTGGACTGTGGGAGGAGAAAACCCACACAGACACAGGGACAACATGCAGACTCCACACAGAAAGGCCCCGGGTCCACCTGGGTTCAGACCCTAATCCTGACCTGCATGTGTTTGGACTGTGGGAGGAGAAAACCCACACAGACACAGGGACAACATGCAGACTCCACACAGAAAGGCCCCGGGTCCACCTGGGGACCTGTTCAGACCTCCTCACTGTGAGGTTACAGTAAAACACCACTGCCCCACTGTGCCACATACAGTATTAAAGTAAGCTCTAATTACAAACACAGCTGCTGAGTCACTGAATAGCAGGGAGTGTTAGATGTTTTCCTCTTAGCCCTAATTGGAGAAAGTTAGTGTGGAGGCCTGAATGCGGTGAAACTGATCCAGCATGCTTTAAGCAGCACTCACTCCAGCATTTCACCAGTAGTCGGTGTACAGTCTTCATATATAATTCAGATCCTCACATAGACCTCTCTTTCACCCTGGGCTGCACAGCCTATTTGAGACTTGCCCCACGGTAGGACCAATGTCAATTTATAAATTCCTCACTGGAAAAATATAAAACACTGCGATATTCGCCAGCTCAGAGGCTGCCAACATAATATCTACGGCTCTAGGGAACACGAGGAAGCAACGCTATAATTACAGACAATATAATAAAACAACCTGCAGCTATTAAATTACATGAATCATTTTAATTTCCACTTATAGCACTGCCCAAACTCCTCATGCTCCAGCTACAGGCTGATTCAGTCAAGTTCACACCAGGGCACACTCTCTCACACTCAGCACTTTCTCCCACTGATCCTGCAGTGTGGATGAAGGAGAGTGTGTATATTTCAAGTAGTGTGTGTGTGTTTAAGCAACTGAAGACGAACAAGTGAAGTGTGAAGAGCTAAAGCCACTGACACAGCACAGATCCTCTTCTTATGATTAGCCTGGTTATCACTGAGGTAAGAGGGGAAGGACGGGCCGAACGAACGGAGGAGGAGGAGGAGGAGGAGGAGGAGGAGGAGGAGGAGACGGGCTGAGATGGGAGATAAATGTGATGGAAAGAAAAGGGCTGGATAAAGAGAGAAGGAGGTGTAACCAGAGCAAAGACACATTACTCTGAGGTCTTGTCTTCATCTAGACCAGGATGAGATATGGCAGCTGAGTTTTCATACATGCAGGAAATTACGTCTCATGTAAAAACACACGTGTATGACTGCATATGGTCTTGACTTATTCCTTTGTGTCTTACTTAAAACAAAAAGGTGTCACAGTGAGAGCCAGACTCAGTGTTTATTGATAATAACTGATTATTATAAGTTATTATTATCTTATATGTCAAGAAAAGATGTGCACGCTCACATTAACTGTGTCAACTGTTTTAAGGTAATATCAGAAAAATCCTTATTCCAGTAGAGATGGAACAATACTTCATCACCTTTATTGTGAAACTGTAACTATGCTGCTGTCAGCTGTGCCCTGTTACCTCAGCAACAAAGAGACCAGGCTCTTAGGGCAGAGACGCACCGGGCTAAAAAACATCCAGCAGTGACGAAGGCCGACTGTCGTGTCTCTGAACGTCGCCCTCGTCTGGACCAGAAAGTGTCCTTGAATGCACCACACAGACTTGTACGTTCTGCAGCTGGTGAGAGGAAATACCTCTCCACACCAGCAGGGGGCGGTAGTCTGTGTTGGTCAGTCAAACGGGGACAGTGGAAGACCTGTACTGCAGGGTTAGGGTTCTAACCAAAGCAGTTTATATGTCTCTAATCTTTATGACGAGGACAGTCAGTCTCCTCAGACTGGACCAGTCAGACACAGCACAGCACTGTGCATGGATCAAACCATAGAAATCTAATAATGCATTTAAAATTCAGACAGATACGCTTCGTCCCCACATGACGTTATCATGTTTCCTGACTTTATTTCTTCTTTTTATCTCTACATATAATTTCAAACAGCCGAAAGCCAGCTGGAACACCAACATCTCATCTGTCACCTGGCCAACAGAGCTGCATAAATATGGCCAAGAGTCAGTCACAGTGTCTTAAATCTCATCTGGGCTTTATCCAAGACACCGTGTGGAGACGGGCCAAAACAACAGCGATGCAGGAGGAGAGAAGGATGAGGGGAAAACATAAAGTCACTGTGAAAATCAGATTTTGAAACAAATATCAGCCGTGGTCACTAACCATTAACCCATTAACCATCGTCAGCCTCCTTGTTCTGTTGCTCCCTGACAGAGAAGACTTGCAGCTCCTGGCACGTTTTATATGTAAATGGCCCAGTTTGATGCGAACGTCAGTGTTGAAATGCTGAGGTGCTTCCTTCTGTCACGAAAACTCACCAGGGAGGGAACTGTCATGGCGGCACCTGCCTCTTCCCTCTCTACAGCCTCGTTCTTTCCCTAATTCCAGGGTGTCTTCCAGGCAGACACAGATTCGGATATAAGCCGTGTTGCGCCTCTGACAGGTTCTGCCTCTGAACCCGAGCCCGTCTGTCTTGCTGTCTGAGGCAGACCTTCAACCTGCCTGTGTCTGAGCCTGCCAGTCTGCCTGACACACAGCCTTCAGACCGAGCACAGACGCAAAACGTCTGAGGCCGGTGAAGAAGCAGCCTAGTGTCTGTCTGAAATGAAAGTGGGTCAGGTGAAGCTGACTGGTTACACTAAACTGGTAATTGTTTCAACTGAAGTCTGGGACACAACGGTCTGGGCTGTTCCTCCTGCTGGTTACGGGGCTGCTGGGTATTCGGATGTGTTCATCCTTCCACGTTTGCCTTCCTTCCCCTCGTCTGTGTTTTTGCCAATAAAAGCCCAAGTCATTAACTACTTACTTAATTGAGAGGGATAGAGGAAAGAGTAGGGAACTGAGGAAGAAAGACTTCTTCTCCTCTAGAGCCCCCTGCTTCCTTTCTTCCTGGCAACTTAATGGAGCTTAACGCAATTAAATTTAACATTCCCCAGTTTAATCCAACAGTGCACCAACCGGTCTTTGTCTCCCCGTACTCTCCTTTCCTTAAGTCTAAGTCCTGTTACACTGCCCAGTCATCTTTATTTTCACAGGTGCTGACCGTCACACCAAACATCGAGTCAAACCAGATGTTCTCGGACCAGATATGGGCCTCTTGCATATGTGGTCTTAGACCAATGGTGACGGGGGGGGGCAGTGGAGAGAGCAGGACGCTTCACATTGGTTGGACATTTATGGAGAAGCTTCTGATGGAGCCAAACTGGAAGGAACATATGGGAACCCAGCAGCTTTGGATGAGCTCAGTCTGTGCCTGGTGGTAGTTTAGGAGCTCAGGGGGTTCACACCGGAGCCTGGTCCATGTCCCTGACTGACAACAGACACACAAACAGCAGGTCTGATGGGAACAGCAGGACAGTAAGTTCTGGGATGTGGACTCAGACTTTGAGGTCCCTGCTGCTCTGCACTGGTCTCAGAGTGATCCCTGTTCTATAAACCAGTCACACAATCCTGAGAGTGAACAGATGCGTTTTAGAGTCCACTATTATTATTACTTTGCATTATCTCAACTGCATGTGCACTTTTCTGGGATGCTATTAACAAACACTTTATCCCAAATTACTATGAGCTACTTTTATGTGCAATCACTGTAAATTTCATGGTTTTTGCTGTTTATTTCACTTTCCACAGTGGGAAAGTGAAACCTGCTTTAATTACTTGCTTCAGTTTTATTTGTTTATGCCATCAGACTGTACAACAAACAGCAAAAGCCAGACGTGAATTGTGATTTGCAGATATTTCCACAGTACGCGCCACTCGGATGTGTATCTTGAAGCCATATATCTCACCTCTTCAGATCGTTTCATGTGCTGCTGTAACACGTGAGCTGAATTATAGTGCACCTGCGATCAGACGATCAATGGCATCGTTTGTGGGTGTGCGGCAGTAAAACAGAAGCGCAGGATTAACACAAGGAACAACAGCACTTCATGTAAAACCCTCTGCGACGCTTGTGCCATCACTGAAACTCTCGTATTGATCTGTGAAGATTTGATTGATTGATGCCACATATACTCCTCATATATAAAGATTTTCTGACCTATCGCTCCAACCTTGGCTGTTGGAACATGTGTGGACTAAAATCAGACACTTAGAACTTGATGTTTCACAGTCTGGATGCATCGTCCACGAACTGACAGACGAGACAGATTAAAAACTAAACAAACTGTTTGCGGCCCTGCTGCATCTTTCCTTTCATACGCAACCAAAAAGTCCACTCTTCAATTTAATTGTACACCTCCCTGTGTTTTTACAGGGCACCCTAATGATTAAGAGAACATCGTTATTGTCTGCAGCCAATAATCTGTTTTTAACTAACCTTACAATTCTCATTAGATGTTATTTGGACTGAGCCTGAAATTGATTGTTTGTAAGACAGAAGCTGTTGTGCACATGCTAAACCCCTGAGGGGGAGAAATAATATGATAGCTGGGGGGAGAGCGATAATTTTCTGCACATCATCCGCCTCAATCAGCGTTTACAGGCTTAGAAACTGTAATCATAATAAGAGTAAACACAAAGAGGAGCGCTGCCAATCACTGCTTGATTACAGCATTTCCAAAAAAAACATCTGATACTTTCTACAGTGTTTTTAGGTTATTTTCCACTGCCACACACGTCAGTTCCAGAAACAGCTTTATTATCCAGTGAGGCTGTGCGACAGAGAGCTGCAGAAAAGGTTGAGCTGACGACCACTTGACACCTCTCCAGGCAGTAAAAATAATGTTCCTCCATGTCACAGAAATCATCTTAAAATGGCAATTTGGGCACTCAGAATTAACTGTCCATCACTTCTCCATGCCTATAAAAATGATATTCCTGGCTTCAAAAATACATCTCTACAGCGAAGAGAAGGAGGAGAGCAGCAGGAAATATATGTCCTACGAGAAGAAAATGTTGGATTTTCTCATTTAAATGTGACTGACAGCTGACTGGCTGAAAACAGGTACACACAGACCTGAATCCTGACTGGTTCATCACATCCACAGCCTTTTGATATGCACAGCAAAGCTCCCACGATGTGGTGTGGGCGATCATTTCAACCTCAGCGTCTCATTTCTGACTACAACTCACTTTGATACATGCAGGTCCAGACCCATCAACTCACAGGCCATTAAAACTGTACTGGGACCAGTCAATGATGGGGACATTCCCACTGGTTCCACTGTGGGTCAACATTTCGAACCAGAGCGCTGATACTTATTCCAGTCCAACCAGCCTGGATCCACCTGAGGACAGGTGTTCACCCCAGCTACAACAAGCAGCTCATGACGCACACACGTAAAGTTCACACGCACATGATTACATAAAGTTCTGCCACAGCCGGGGAGCGCGCACGAGCAACAGACACGTTGGTTCGTGCACATTTCAGATTCACAAACCACAGACCAAACAACATCTCCCATGAATCAACAGCCCGAATGTCATGAGGAGCCTGAGCCTTAGAGCCAGAAGGAAAAAACACGCACTTACCAACAGGTGTCTCTTCATAACGAGGCCGCGCGTCAGACACGGCGCGTTTGACTTTGCGTGCGTGTTGGGGCCCAAGGCGCGTCCTCGGTGCGCTTTTCTGACGGCAGTGGTTCGGTGACAGACTGGGCCGAAGCCGAGACTCCAGGTGAATGAATCCTAGTGAAGAACAAAGTCTCATCAAGCTCTGGTGTCCTGGACCGCTGCCTTGGCTCGGTTTGGGTTTTCCAACAGTCCAGTGACACGGACTAACATTAGAAACTGACGGTGGCAAAAACACCGTCAGTCCTCGCACATTCTGATCCAGCCAGCTTCCGTTAAACCGTCTCTGAGGCCCTGATGGCCCTGATGGCCCAGTGGCTCTGTGGGTCTTTGCAGGCCTCGACCTGGGCCCGCACCTGCTGCCATTACTGGCATCCCCACGGCCCCACACATTATTTTATTTATTCTTTGTAGTATATAAATGTTTATTATGTTTTTGTATGAATTATTTATGTATTTTATTAAAATGATCAATTATAGTATCCACACATGAAACATTTACATTTCTAGATAAACCAGATATTTCTTGAGGCGATCTCAGGGACACACGTGTGTAAAAGGCCCCGCCTTCCTATAAACATGGGATTTGTAGTCAGTTTGTGTCATAACGTGTATGCAGTTTGTTTTGTGTCTGTTTCTGTTCATTTTGCATTTCTTCCTGTTTTGTGTTTTGCACATTTCTGCAGGTGTCGTTTTGTCTTTTTTAGAATAATTTCATTGACTTTCAATGAAAAGGTTAACAATCCTCTCAAGGTTCTCTAGTCTAGGGGACCCCTGACCCCTTGTGCCCCTTGGCCTGTGCCCCGTAGTCCTGTTCAGGAATCCACCCATGGGTTCTGTGGTTATCCAAGGATTAGCTACAAGACTCCAGCCTGGTGCTGTCCATGCCTAACCCTGTGGAAGGAGCTGAATTTGTACAGAAAAAATATTAGGATGACCCAGAACGGAGCACTGAAGAATCACAGAGTTAATACTCAAACATGCATAGTCAAAAAATATTTTAAAACATTTTAATGAGCAGATTTTTTAAATGATTTGCATCAAACTGATTAAGAAATTGTATGCAAGCCCTGACCTTCCTTTGAATCATTTTTAATTTTTAACAACTTAATAAAAGAGCCCTTATTACCCGAGACACTGCGTGGAAGTCAGCCCGCTCCACCGATCGTCAGACTGACTGAAGAAGTTCAGGACCAGACGAATCACTGCGAATTAGAAAAGTCAAATCTATTACCTGCCCTCCCTTGCAAATGCTTCTGTAAATGCATCAAAGTTTTGAAAAGCCATTAAGTCCCTAAAAAAAAAAAACAATTCTCCCGCCTCATTCTCCACAAGAATCTGTTCTGATAATCAAATAATAATGAATAAATCAAATACGTGTGAGGCTTTTAATCATCTTTTTATTTTGTCTGGCCGTGTGTTTGGAAAACTGCTGGTTACCACTGCCTGAAATGCTGACACTCTATCTGTGGGTTATTTTATTGAATATTTCCCCTCTGGCAAAGCCTTTTCCCTGAGACCAGAGTGAATTTACAGTGAACCGGTCAGTTTAAACACAAAAATCTAAAAGTAAAGATAATTTAGATCCTTCACTTCAGCACCTCAGCCCCCACAACCTGGCAAGCTGCATAGGACATTCTGTTAATTAAATGCAATAATCGCAGTGACCCAAATAATTAACACCCATGAATTTCAAAATTGTCCACTTAGCAAAAACCCTGGAGCCCGCAGCAAAACTGCATTTGTTCCCAGAGACAAAACACAAACTGCAGCTTTAACAATCAGCATTTCAATCAGGTCTGCATTATGTGTACTGATGTTCTGGACAGTCATTGTTTCTTCACGTTGTATAGAAAATATTTAAACACTAGAAATAAACATTTATTTCTGCTGGTCACAATGGTTTGCCATAAAAAACATCAGTGTTATGACGAGCCGAACTGCCCATTAAGTCTCTCTGATTTAACTGGGCAGTGGTGTCCGAAACAAGTGCTCTCAAAGTGAGTGCAGGTGTCCCACAAGGGTCAGCTCTCAGCCCCCTTTTATTTTTTACATATGATATATAAACAATATTATCTCTGCCACTCCACACTGCAAAGGTCATTTTAATGTTTATTTTAACGTATTAATCTGCCCACTGGTTTCATTTCCTCTGCTCTGTGCAAATTATTTGATCTGCAGGAAACTTTAAAAATGAAATCTCTCCTGTCACCTCAATGTTATAAAAGACTCAAGTATTTTCTACACTTCTAATTTCTTAAAAAAGAGATTACGACCTGAGTGAGTCTGCCTGTTTAAATAAAAGAAGAAACCAAAACATATAAATGACCTGAGAACGAGGCCATTATAAAGGCATTGTCTCTTCCATAACTGAAAGTTGCTGCAATTTAATGGTCTTTTGTCTGCAACACTTTTTTTTTTTAAACAAACACACATTTACACCAGATGCAAATTAAATAACCAGTTAATGGGAACATCAGCTTGTTTCCACAGTGTCTTCCAGACGCTGGTGAGAGTTAATATCTCCAAAAAATAATACTTTTGGGCAAATGACACCAACGGATCATTTAATTCCCCTGTAGAGATCCATCAGTGGAGATGGGAGTGATGATATTTACTATTTATGTAAGTGTGGAGCAGCAGTCCTGCGACCATGAAGATATCCGGAGATTTGCTTTATATTCACGCTGCACTGTTTGGTTTGTGAGTGTGAGAGAGACAGAGAGTGAGTGTATTGATCATGACGTGATTTTCTACATCACAGATGGATCGATAGCACATTTTCCTAACTGTGTGTGTGAGTCGCTGTGGTGGAGGAGGAACTCACACCCTTTATTTAATTAGAAAAAACAACAATATTATTATTGCTGTTGTTATTATTAATATTGTTGTTGTTATTGCGGTTATCAGGAGCCCAGCTCCTCCCTGCATTAGGCAGTAGGGTATTGGTTGGGAATGAATGTAAGTTAATGTAATGTGACCAAAACGATGCCGTGTGAGTGTGAAGGCCGTCGGCTGTCGTCCCATCAGCGCTCTGACTCTGCAAACACAGCCAGCTGTGAACAAGCCTTAACAAACACATGTATTGATCAGGCCGTAATGGAATAGTTCTCCCTTTGCATTTGCACAAACATTCATTTCCTTCTCTACCTCAGCTGGACTCTTTTATTTCCCTCTTCACCTCCCTCTCTCTCCTCTTCTGTCTCCATCTGTTCTGTTTTTCACCTCCACACTCTGCTCATTCTTTATGCCTCTCCTCTGCACCCACCCCTCTTGCTTTTTCTCCCCTCTGCAGCCTCCCCCTCCTCTCCCATCTGTAATGGTAATGCGGCGTTCTCTGTTCAGCTCATCAGCATCAGCGAGAGCAGCGCCCTCACTGGTGCTCGTTCCCTCTTTCCCTGAGTGTTTAATTGCATTAGCATAAGCACAGCCTGTGTGTGTGTGTGTGTGTGTGTGTGTGTGTGTGTGTGTGTGTGTGTGTGATTCATGAAATCTGACTAATTCCTGAACCAGGGGATTCTCTCTCACCATGTGTCTGGCTCCTCTAAGTGTACATGATGCCGTCTCTTCCTCTCTTTTTCCAATCCTTCATTTTTCTTTCTTCTCCAGAGTAGTGAGACTTGAAGGACATAAATCAAGTGGTTTTTGGCAGCGAGAGCTGGCCGTGCGTTCCAAGACTGAAGGAGTAAACTTCTGATGGAGAGCGAGGAGAAGGAAGAAGGCAGAGGGAGTGAAAGAGCCACTCCAAAATGATCGTGATGATAGTTTTTGGTCAGTGCGTGGAGCCATCGGAGCTCACCAGCAACAGGCGGACTGGATGTGGTTCAGGCTGTCATGGATGAAAAGTACAGCACTGACTATCAGCTGGACGTGGGAAACAAACAGCAACCTCCTCCTCACACTGACTTTATACTCCATCACCTGAAGATAAGCCATAACTGAAGGCAAGCTCCACAGATATACTGCTAGATACATGCAAACCATCCATCCATCCATCATCTGTACCCCCTTAGTCCTAACCAGGGTCCCAGGGACCTGCTGGAGCCTATCCCAGCTCTCTCTGGGTGAAAGGCAGGGGTCCACCCTGGACAGGTCCCCAGTCCATCACAGGGCCACATAGAGACCAACAACCTCACACACTCACACTCACTCCTATGGGCAATTTAGAGTCACCAATCAACCTGACATACATGTTTTTGGACTGTGGGAGGAAACCAGAGTACCTGGAGAAAACCCACACAAGCACAGGGGGAACATGCAGACTCCACACAGAAAGGCCCCTGATGGGTTTCAAACCAGGAACCTTCTTGCTGTGAGGCAACAGGGCCAACCACTAACCCACCATGCCGCCCAGATGCAAAGCATTAGGGCCGTATACGTAAATGTCTCCATAAATATGTCTGAAACATGCTTCGTGTCTACAGGCTCACAGCTACATTAGCCTTTGCTAACACCACGTACGTGACCATGGTAAACAGTACTGGGCCTGATACAGGGCTCAGCTACACTTTTAGATGACTGGTCCTCTGGTCCAAACCACATTTTTCAGTCTGAAAATCAAACTCCATAATTACATTTCAACAGAGGACACCTATGTGGCTCAAGGACAGTTTGAAAGATTTTCCTGTTTCCTCAGGAGCAAACCTGTGACATGGCACCAGCCGCAGTCACCCTGAAATACCCCGATTTAAAGGTGAAGACCTGTCAGTGGTGTAATTGTGTCCATCTCCATTAGAGTTTTCTCTGACAGAAAACGTCCCCCATCCGCTCTGACCTGACCTTCCCTCTGTGCTGACTGCACGGTTTGGTATTTCTACTTACATTCTGGTGCATCTCATCTCAGTTTTAATTGGGTCTGATCACGTGGACGGACTGCTGGTTTGTTTTCTACCTGGCTCTCAGCGTCTGGCTGCTCTTCTTCCTTGTCATGCCTGATGTTTTCAGGTCTCAGCATTTACTTGTTGAGCTCAAAGTCATTTCAGGTGGAAGGACATTTTTGAGCCCTGACCTGTGGACGTAAAGTCTTTTCAGTTGGACTTTTTTTGGAAACTACTGGAAGTACTTGAGCAATGCAGTGACTGAGAGAAGCAAACCCAGAGCTAAAGCCTGTCACTGAGACGTAGGACGGATGCTGGGCTGAAGTTCAGTTCAGCTCGGCCTCATACAGCCGGCTTTATTAGCATGACTTCTGACATGCGTTATGAAAGCAAATTTGAGGAACGACAATATATGGGCTAATCCATCCACATGTATTAGCCAGGCACTGCTGCAGATTCACTCCAGTGCAAAGAATCTGAGTTGACGTTAATCAACATTACATGCTGGCATTTGGACTAATCTCCTCCAGACCAGATGAAAGAGGCGAGAGACAAAAGGGCAAAGAAGGTTTCAGAGGGTTTTCTGGAAGGATCTGCAAGTCTAATCCCAATCCATTGTCCATCAATTGGCATTTATTTGTACTGAGCTACACAGGGTCTCTCTATCTTTCTCTCACATTCCCACATTATAATGTGAAGCGAAATCTCCTCGTGCTTCTGTGATACCACTTATTACACACTCATCTCTGTCCAAACACTGCCAAACCAGGACATGGACTCTGACCTGGATCCATTCTGCCAGTGTAGCATGTTGTCGTGTATACTAATCAGGCTCCAGAGGGTTTTCTGAAAGACATTCATCATAATGCTTCATGCAGACATCAGTCAGGTGCAGCATTTACAGGTTTAGCTTGTCAGGTGTGTGTGAAACCCAATCAAACCTCTTAGTACAACTACTGAATCACCCCAACACCTTTTCTATGGACTAATCCTCTTGCCGCCTGCTGGTTTTCACAGTGATCCGCACGTCTTATCGCCCTCCCATTAGTATTCCTGTTGGATTAGACTAATCAGCATGGTGCACCTCCACCACATTTAATTCTATTGGTCTCTCCCTCTTCCTCCTCCACATTTTCTCTGCTTCTCCTCACTCCCCATCCACGAGGCGTCCACCTGGGTGGACCTGCAGTTTGTTGTTACGCAGAAATCAAACCAGAGGACACAGCGTCTGAAACACTAATGTCTGCCCCCCCCCCCACTTAGCATTTCAGTTTCATGGTCCTGCCAGGAAAACAAGGAGGTGTTCTGTTTTTTAAGCTCCTGTATCACTGGTGTCTGTCACTTTCTGGATTATTCTGCCTTTACAACATGTCATTTAAAACAACTGCCATTTGAAATCTGGAAAAATAAAAGTCTGTGCCACCTACCGGTGTTGGTGTCTGAAAACGATAAACTGCGGTTGCTGTATTGACGGCTCAGTGTTCTGCCATAATGAATCAGCAACACAAATACACTTGTGTCTTCGTGAGGACCCCCTAACCATCTCCCCAACCCACGTCTAGTCTTAATGCCCAAACCAGTCCTTTTCTAAAACATGATTTTAGGGGAATGCTGTACAGTTCAAGACCCACCAGAGACCTAAACTTCAGCAGTCCCAATAAGTTAAATTGAGTCAGTATCTTTCAGAGTTACAGCCTGTTCATCACAGTTTTACTGACTTTGTTTCCCTGGACAGTTGCTTGGTAACTGCAGCGGAGGAAGATTTTTTCTGTGGGCAAGAAGCAAAGTGACAAACTATGACCTCTGGTGTCACAGCGCTGAGGCTCGTACATCCAACCATCTACCCATCTAATCCAGTTTTATTACATTTCTAGTCATTCATGTAGAATCACAGCCTGGATGGTAAAGTTTTACATAAGTGAACCCCACAGTGATAATGCGTTCACTGTGAGGTTTGTCTCAGTAATGTCTGGGGAGAGTGTCCTGCAGGGAACATGGGCCGTGTGCAGTCCCTGCTCAGTCCATGGTCGATGCCAATCAGAAAGCAAATGTGATGATTTAATGGAGATCAATTAAAGTTAAATGAATTTTATGGAGCAAAGGCAGGATTTGAACAGTGCAGATCAGTCACTGATGTTTTAGATGAAAAATATGCATGAAAAGAATTTAGTGGCCTTTTCTTTGACTCTCCAGACACTAAAAAGTGTCTCTGGCATGTTTTGTTGCATATATTAATATAATATAAGAATAAAATAAAATGAATCTGAGCCAACAGCTAAGAGACGGAAGTAAAGAGCACACGGTGGACAGAGATGGATGTGGTCGTGTTATAAATACTGCATGTGTTCACCAAACAAAGACAAAGAAAGAGAAGCAGATTTGGCAAAGCTGCAGTGCCGTAAATAAAAGATGGAAAGTGTGAAGGGGATGCAGTAAACCAGTGTCGAGAAAGGAACAGAGGCCTGGAACAATGAAGGGACAGAGAAAGAGAAAGGACGGTGGTTTTAAAAGAGTTGAGGGAGCAGGAGCGAGTCCCCTGAGGGGTTTCTGCTGACACACTCAATGACCACAGTGACGGAGAAGGAGATTGAATTCTCCAAAATGGCCTTTCGCCCGCAGTTCATTCCAACCTCCGGGTCAGCCGTAAAAGCAGCCGAGGCATAAAATATCTGGAAATTGATTTGCATTCAGTAAAAACGGAGCTCCTTATCACTTCTTTTCTCGCAGGGCGCCACGGATGAGGCGTTTAACAGCGAGGCAGTGCAAAACGAGAACCACATTCAGGATTTGAGAAGTGTATGTGTGAGCGTGCACGTGTGTGTTTGATCTTAGGGGGAGGCCTGGGAATGATGAGCGTGTGTTTTGATATGACAGTCTTCACTAACAGAGAGGCTGCTCTCCTCTGGCGACCCCGCTCAGACGCAGCCTTTGGAGCAGGCATCTCAGCACGACTGCTGTTGCTGCTCTTTTATCGCACATTTGATTTTCACATCAAACATGACCTGCGTGTCACGCCTGCATCTGCAGCGCACACCAGCAGGCGGCTGGCACACAGCGGAGACAGTACTGAAAACTCAGTTCACAGGTTGCAGCTGAGTCGGGTTATTGTACTGTACGGTTGCTCCGCACTAAGCAAGATGAGTCCAGAGGGGACCAGCGGGTCCTTCAGAGGGACGTGAAGCAGGGTGAGAGGGCAAACTCTGATGGCAGGAGCTCAAATCCAGCACCGTGTTGACAGCTGAGCTGTGCTAAATGTCAAACCGGGGCGTGCACCGCTGTGTGGGAGTCTGACTCTATTTAAGCCTCGAGATAAGTGCAGATCACACTCAGACGGCGGGACCATGCTGCTGCGGTGACGGGCTCCCTCAGTGCCCGTGACCCACTAACTGCTGAGAAAGTCCACTTTGCTCTCAGAGAAGCAACAAATCCCCAGTTTTGCCTTGAACTGCAGGGACAGTAATATTTGAACTGCTGCAGCAGGTGTTTCGTCTAAGAAAAACTGGAAATCACAGTTGATGGAGACTTTTGATAGAATAAAGAAATTCAATCTTTCACTCTGTTGCTATATATGCACATTACCGGTAGAAGCAGTATGTTTTAATGTAATAACTGTGCATCCAGGTGTTTGGTGAAACACACACACAAAAGAAAAACTCTGTTCTAAGTTACTCTTCATCTACAGAATAACAACATTTTTGGTAAAGAATAATAATATCAAAGCCATGTTTTCACCCTGGTTCCCTTTGGGTGCATGAACGGTATGAAGATGAATTATAACAGGATGAAAACAGATGCAGCGTAAGGAGAGAAAACACACACCGGTGAATGAAATGTCACTTTGTGCCACAGCTGTGCCGTCAGAGTCCGCTCACCCTGCTCCTGACGTCTCAAGTACCTTTAATGAAGAGCAAAACTCTGCCCGTTTTTCAACATAACGTCTGAGTGTGGGAGGATCCGGAGGCCAAGTGCAAAGATTTAATGCTATTTCCTCATGAAATCACCATGGCAACAGGTACTACGGACAGACCTGGATCTTTTTATGTCAGCACTCAATCAAAATCCGAAGACCTCAGACTGAAAGATAAACAACACATTTGTCTTTACGGTCATTTTTCATGTGTTTGAGTATGTTTTACATCTCTGTCGTCTTCTTGCATATCTTTAGACCCATTTGTGGCTCTGTAGTCATTGTACATCTGCTCGCTGTTGCTTAGCATCTCTTGGCAGACGTTTTGTATCTCTCTGAGGACATTTTGCATGTCTTTATGGTCATTTTGCATCTCTTTATAGTCATTTTATGTCTCTTTATGGCCATTTTGCTGTGGCTCAGGCCCCTTGGGCCCCTGGGCCTGTGCCCAGCTGTGCAGTAATCCATCCACGTCTGTATCTGAGTAAAGCTCTTCTCTCTGACAGTTAAGCCGTGGGGATAATTGCCCAATATTGTGTTGTTCCTGAAATATAAAACTCTGTTTTGTTTAAACTAAACATTGATATTCAGATTTGAGATTCAGATGAATGTAAGTTAAAAGTTCAGATGTCATCCAACAACAGGGAGCAGTTAAACTTTCATTTAGTGCTGAAAGTGAAACTGAACTTATCAAACATCAGCAGTGAAAAAGAAACAAAATGTAGAGCTGGTGCTCAGCTTCTGCAGCTGATTACTGAGTGAGAGGCTGGTTAGAGCCGCACCACACAGACAGCGTTTGATTGACGTGTCCCTGACTCTGCTCTTAGTTTGGGCACGTTTGTTTTGTGTGTGATGACCTCAGCACATCTGCAGCGTCCACCTGGCGGGAGGTGTGATCGGCCACAGCGATGCCAGTCTCCCGAGTGGGTGTCAGCCAGTGTGACACCTTCATTAGTGGCTTTGTTGTGTCGGAGCAGCCTGGACTGTGTGATTGTCATTGGAAATGTTTGCCTCGCACCACGCTGAGGTCTGAGCACAGGCAAGCGGCAATCAACTCATCAGCTCTGATTGCTGCTGCTGCAAATTTCTGCTGGATCTCAGGAGCAGCATGAATCTGTTGTGGCATGTTTGCCAGCAAACTAAGCTGATGGTCTGTGAACTAACCTGCATGTGTTTGGACTGTGGGAGGAGAAAACCCACACAGACACAGGGACAACATGCAGACTCCACACAGAAAGGCCCCGGGTCCACCTGGGTTCAGACCCTAATCCTGACCTGCATGAGTTTGGACAGTGGGAGGAGAAAACCCACACAGACACAGGGACAACATGCAGACTCCACACAGAAAGGCCCCGGGTCCACCTGGGTTCAGACCCTAATCCTGACCTGCATGTGTTTGGACTGTGGGAGGAGAAAACCCACACAGACACAGGGACAACATGCAGACTCCACACAGAAAGGCCCCGGGTCCACCTGGGTTCAGACCCTAATCCTGACCTGCATGAGTTTGGACAGTGGGAGGAGAAAACCCACACAGACACAGGGACAACATGCAGACTCCACACAGAAAGGCCCCGGGTCCACCTGGGTTCAGACCCTAATCCTGACCTGCATGAGTTTGGACTGTGGGAGGAGAAAACCCACACAGACACAGGGACAACATGCAGACTCCACACAGAAAGGCCCCGGGTCCACCTGGGTTCAGACCCTAATCCTGACCTGCATGAGTTTGGACTGTGGGAGGAGAAAACCCACACAGACACAGGGACTCAAAAACAATAAAAACAAACTGGTCTTAACTAACTCATGTGTGTGAAGACACATTATTGCTGTATGAAGGGGCCCAGTCTGCAATCCTCTGCAGGACTGGTTCAGGATCCATGTGTCTGACCCAACTGCCACGCTCCTTGTTAATGTGTCTATTTATTTGTGTGCACGTGTGTTAGTGTTGTCAGTGCGGCTCCACGTGGCCAAAGTTTAGATAACAGTCTAAACCTGAGGTGATGGGCCTTTATAAACACAGTCCTGTTTGAAGCTTCGCTGACAAACGTCCCAAATGGAAGCAAAGCTTGTACTTCAGGTGCTCCACCATCCTGACCTCCACCTGACCCAGCTCCGCTCCGACACATGAGCAGCTTTGTCCTGACCGCAGGGTGTCAGAGGTCAAACACACAGCTGCTGATCGTTCACCTTTGAGTTTTAAACAAACAAAATGACAACACATCTCTTAGCTTCTCGCTGAAATAGCTGTGTCAAAGGAAACAGGACGTGTCTGTGATGTTTTCCTGCTGTAAATACTCCTGAAATGGCTGAACCCCCCATAGTGTTTGTCACAGTCAGAAACTGTTATTTTCTTATTTATTTTCTGACCTCACAGCAGGTTTCCCACCACAGACAACAAAACTGCTCCCATGCAGCAGTCAACACAAGTCTGGCTGTGCAAAGAGCTGGACTGTGTCTCCACAGCCTCCTCTGTGGCTTCGCCAGAAGAAGCTTTGGCCAAACTTAGTGAAAGGTCATGTTGATGAACAACAGTAGCAATGTGGCCCACCTACCACAGCAGGTAACACTCTGACACACAGTTTGCACTGGTTACCTTCCCCCTGAGCTTCAGGGAAATACAACTAAAATGTCTGAAATGTGAAAAGAAAAACTGAAACATTCTGTTCACCCATATATTTCCCCATTTAGTGGAGCTCAGGTGAAAGTCTGTGTAATTAATTGTGCCCATGCTCACGACCCTCTGATGTTCCCGTTAGCCGAACCAGAGTCCACATGCATCAGCAGCAAACAGTGACAGTTTATTTATTATTTATTTATTTATTTATTATAAACACATCAGTCTTCGTTCACTCTCTGGTCTGCACGTTCTGGTCTCTAGTCCACCCAGGAACTTGCTAGGATCAACAGAACATCATTAAAGATCAGACTGACCCAGGTCTGATCCACTGGGTTCACTGGCTGCTGTAAACCTACAGGATTAAAGCTACTGTAACAAAAAACCCTACGCAAAGTAAAAAGACCCTGGTCAGCACATTGTTAACAGCCCATTGCCCACTATGCATCGAAGATATTTAATGCAGATACAATAACACGACTAAACAAAGTGATTAGGGTGCCACATAAACCGGGACTATAATGTGTCTCTCCCTGAGTGCTGAGTCTGCAAACGCAACCATAAACCACAACTGGCTGCTGCTGGTGACAGCAAAGTAAAAGTGTCTGAGAGTTAAACTCAAATGTTCATATCAACATTTTAGCACAGTCCCATGTTGCTTTTCCTGACTCCTGGAAAATATATAAAGTACTTCAAATTAGAAGTATATAAGGTAGTTAACGTCAGCTACCCAGCGGTATATAAAGTACTTCAAATTAGAAGTATATAAGGTAGTTAACGTCAGATACCCAGCGGTATATAAAGTACTTCAAATTAGAAGTATATAAGGTAGTTAACGTCAGCTACCCAGCGGTATATAAAGTACTTCAAATCAGAAGTATATAAGGTAGTTAACGTCAGCTACCCAGCGGTATATAAAGTACTTCAAATTAGAAGTATATAAGGTAGTTAACGTCAGCTACCCAGCGGTATATAAAGTACTTCAAATTAGAAGTATATAAGGTAGTTAACGTCAGCTACCCAGCGGGATATAAAGTACTTCAAATTAGAAGTATATAAGGTAGTTGACGTCAGCTACCCAGCGGTACATAAAGTACTTCAAATTAGAAGTATATAAGGTAGTTGACGTCAGCTACCCAGCGGTACATAAAGTACTTCAAATTAGAAGTATATAAGGTAGTTAACGTCAGCTACCCAGCGGTACATAAAGTACTTCAAATTAGAAGTATATAAGGTAGTTAACGTCAGCTACCCAGCGGTACATAAAGTACTTCAAATTAGAAGTATATAAGGTAGATAACGTCAGCTACCCAGCGGTACATAAAGTACTTCAAATTAGAAGTATATAAGGTAGTTAACGTCAGCTACCCAGCGGTACATAAAGTACTTCAAATTAGAAGTATATAAGGTAGTTAACGTCAGCTACCCAGCGGTATATAAAGTACTTCAAATTAGAAGTACATGAGGTAGTTGACGGCAGTAGTGGACTCTCCGTTGACCTCTCTCTCTGTCTGACCTGAGTTCTTCACGTTATGTTTCCAGGCCTGGTGGTTTCTGATGTGGTCTCTGTTCTTGGCTCTTATCATCCGGACTAAATCACGTTGAATAAATCCACCAGGCTTCAGTCCTTAGACGTGTTCAGTCCTCCACCTGTTTCTCTGCACAGATTCTCAGGTGAAACCATTTCTGAGGAGAAAAATCTGAGCGTTATATTTATAGATGTGGGAAATTGTGTCTCAGCTCCACATTCTCCTATAAGTGCTGAGCCTGATCGATATGTGGTGACTGCTGCTCATGAATTACCTCAACTCCACATTAATCACACTGTAATGAAAGCTCACACTGTTTGATAGGCAAACCGGGGTAAAAATAGGTTTAATTAGATGAAGGTGATCGCTCAGAAAAACAAAGCAAACACCACATATAAATCAACATTTCTGTAAATGTGCTGCTGTCTGGGCTGAAACCAGTGAGGTGACGGTCACAAACAGAAGAAAGTCCAGAGCAAAGAGCCAAACATTAGTGAGACGGCAGCAGTTTCCACTATTTAGTACGTGTGACGACACAAACCAGTGAAACAAACCACAAGTCCAGATCACGTCTCACTGTTAATGAAGCACCAATACAACGACAGATGGTCAAATATGGCCACACTCTTAAAAAGAGACTGAGGCAGTGGAACATTTCTTCTTCCACTGACTTTAGTTTTAGGTCCTGGTCTTTTAAGTCTTTATTGCAGCTGCTCTGAGAACACAAAGAACTTAGAACTTAGAACTTAGAACTTAGAACTTAGCTCTGAGCTGGAGCAGGAAAATGCAACAAGGCTTGTTCTCTCACCGACCTGTGATCACGTTAACAAATAAACAATCTACACGTGTAACTTTCCCATATTTCAAACACAGCAGTGACCATGTGTCCATCAGCAGCTCATATCTCCCATGATTCCCTGTGCGCGCACACACACACACACACACACACACACACACACACACACACACACACCAGCCTCAGTGCTGAGTTTCATTTGAATTTGTGTATAAAGAAAATATGAAAGCTTGTCTGTGAAAATAATAAACTCAGATCTAATTTTGTGATTCGACGCCCAGTGAAGCAGCGATCGTTCATGTGTCGCCGTCTCAGGAGGAGAGCTGGTTTCTCCTTCTCAAGAGGAGAGCTGGTTTCTCCTCCTCGGGAGGAGAGCTGGTTTCTCCTTCTCAAGAGGAGAGCTGGTTTCTCCTCCTCGGGAGGAGAGCTGGTTTCTCCTTCTCAAGAGGAGAGCTGGTTTCTCCTCCTCGGGAGGAGAGCTGGTTTCTCCTTCTCAAGAGGAGAGCTGGTTTCTCCTTCTCAAGAGGAGAGCTGGTTTCTCCTTCCCTCCACGTGGAGTCTTCATTTCTTCCGTTTTGCCTGAGGTTTTAGGGGAAACGTGGCTGAAGCTCATTTTCAGCCAGTCAACAGAGAGAGGTCCAGAGAGGGATTTAACGTGAGGCTTCAGATGAGAGACCTTGGAGCTGAGTCTGTCCTCCATGCTGTGTCCCTAAGGTGCTGAGGTCCAGTTCTGTGCAGTCGTGTCAGAGCCCACACGACTCGGGTTGTGTGTGACAGCTCCCGTGTACGACCATAGAAATAAAAACCTCAAAGCCTTCAGCTCCTCCTTCCTGTGTCTCTGTCCATCTGTCTGTCCCAGCAGCAGCTGTCTGTCTCTGCACTGCTCTTAGCCCAGAGCTGTCCCTTTCCCTCTCTGTCTTTTATGTCTCCTCCTTATGGACGTGCTCTGAGGGGATGTGGGCTTTAATGTCAGTTTGCCGTTTGTGTGTTGATGGTTGCCATCAGCTACGTTAGAGCAGTGAGACCCAGTGATCACGTCATTTAGGTTGTTTGTAGTCATTTTGCAGGTTTTCTCTCTGGTCCTGACGTATTTTAGGTGCCTCCTGAAACCCTCCCTGTTAAGTGATAAAATGCATCTCTCATATTAAACATGAGACCATGTGTGCAGGTTTTCTGACAGACTCTGTCACAGTCCTAAAGAGAACAGCTGCACAGTACGTGTACAGTTTTCAGCGCATGTTACTGCTGGGGCCAAATTCAGGCTTCTGCAACAAAGAACCTTCCAGGTGACCTGTTCTTAAAAAGCTCATTCAGCCAGGTTATTTAAAGCAGCAGCTCTTTGGTCTTTGTGCACACTTCCTTCTGTCAACAGCCTCAAACCAACAAGCCTTGAGGACGTCCCACCTCCTTAGGTCTGCAGGCCTGTTTTCCTCGACGCCGTAGCTGTAACGATGCTCTCCTGCAGCCTTTTCACATTTCCTGCTCTAAACAGTAGGTGTCTGATTGCACTTTCCTAAGAAATAATGTGCTGGAACAAAGGAAGTGGTGCGTTCAGCGTGTCAGGTAACTGCACTGCTTTTCTTAATAGCAACATTAGCAGCTGAAAAACAGGAGCGACTCAAATCTTAACAGGAAATGCAAACTTTTATTCACTTAAACTCTCGACTGACGTTCTCCCACTGCGACAGTACACTCTGATGGTTCCAGCTCTGTGACTCTAAAATCAAAATCACCTGAGTATTTTAAGTCCTGATGCGGCTCGAATCCACAGGTTTTCACACAGGGATTCAGGAATATCGGCTGCTTTCCCTCCGTGCTGCTCTCAGACGTGGCAGCTGAGTGAGTTTCAAACTTCTTCTCTCCACCCTTCACATTTCAACACGTTTAGATTCAGTCTACAGACCACTGAGACCCAGTCACCTGGGTTTGGGTCTGGAGGGACTGAAACCAGCTGCTGCGGAGCCTGTAACCATGACAACTGTACACAAGAAAGATGGAGACGGCCGAAACCATGGAAACTACACAACTGGATACAGAGCAAAGATGAGACTAAGTTGTCATGGAGGGAAACTAATGTCGTGTCCCCCCCCCCCCCCCATGCAGCTTCGTTGGAGTAGCACTTAGAAGCTCAGGCTGCAGAAAAATGTCCAGTGGGTCAAAGTAAAACTCACATCCAATCCCTGAAAAGCTGTGAAGTCTAACCAGTGCTCAGTGGCACCGTTAGCCCCGCCCACCCGTCTTCCTCGCCACAAACCCAGGTGTCGCCTTAGGTGAGAACGAACGCTTGTGAGGCTGTTGGGCAGGCTCTCGCTGGATGTCCACTCGCTGCAAATGGGGCATGGAAAATCTGCAACATCTGGACGAGGAGATTCATAGCTCCCTGAAGACAAAAGCGAGTGTTGGAACACATTCATCTTCTCTGTCTGTGTGTCTCTCCCTCTGTGTCCCTCTAATTATCGGTCTGTCTCTGCCTCACTGCCTCCTTCCTCTTATCTACCTTATTTTCTGTTCTTCCCCTCATGCGGGATGTCACTAGCCATATCGGGCTACTCAGCGTATTCTTCAGCCGTACTAAATTTCATCTTTACATGCTCAGCACACCAGAGAAAATCTCAGACCTCCAGAGGTTTCATCTTGCAATAATCTCTGGCCCTGTTTTGACACACAGCTTCACAGGGATAAACCCGAGCACACGCAGCCGTGGAGCCATAACATCTACAGTTGCTGTGCTATAAAACACGTTGTTCATCTCTGGAAAGCTTGAATATGACGTCAGGGAAGTGCACGTGCTGGTGCATGTTTGCCTGCTCAGATGGGGAAAGAGGTTGAAGTGTAAAGAAGTCAAAATATTTCATGGCTGCAGGACCTCAAGCTGCTTTCTGAGGAAATAGAAATATACCATTTGACCCATGTCTGTACTTTATTATGAAAAACTGTTGGCCCAGAAAGAGGTACTTTAAAATCTCTGTGCGTCCACTTAGTAAAAACAAACTGAGCATTGACTCACAGCGTTTTAGTCGTTGGGCCGTTGGTCACGTGTTGGTGAAGCTCTGAAGCTACAAGGAGCAGATCCTGATGTTTCCTTTGGCGTGAAACTTTCTACCTGCAACATTCGGTCACATTGTTGATCTGTGTGTGTGAGTGTGTGTGTGTGTGTGTGTGAGTGAGTGTGTGTAACTCGGTGTGAAGGACGCCCAAAACGCAGAGACAATGAGCGTGAATATTGCTTATTATGGACCAAGTGATGAGAGTAAATTACACAGAACAATGAAGCAGCAGGATGTGGGAACAAAGGTCAGAAAATATTAAAATGTTTATTAGGACGAGTCAGACACTTGTTCGTTTCAGCAGTAACCTTAATTCGTTTGGCCATAACTTTAACTCTTCTTATTATTATTATTATCATTATTTGTTGTTAGTTTGTTGTTAGGATGTGAGGACCCTGGTCTCACCAGTCTCAGCACCACAGGGAGGATTTGTAAACGTATGTGGACTTATTATTATTATTATTAATTATTATTAATTATTAATGCTGTGAATCTGTTCTAGCTTGGAAATAGAACAGTGGTTTCTGGTCTTCTCTGTACCAGGAGATCCAGTCCCACTGCTGCCTTCATGCCGTTCTCTGACTGTCTGACTGTCCTTCGTTAAAGAACAGGTCAGAACTGGGCTTTTGTTTGTTTTGCTATTAACAGGCAGGTGCCGCCCAAACTGAGCCCGGTTCTGCCGGAGGCTTCTTCTTCTGTTAAAGGGACTGTTTCCTCTCCTCTGTCACCAAGTGCTGCTCATAAGGGATTTGTTGGGTTTTTCTTTAGCTCTTTGCAAAGTGTCAATCAAAGATGATTGTTCTGTGATTTGTTGCTATACAAATAAAACTGAATTGAATTGAAAACATTATACTGACAAAAGTACTTATACTTATATTAAACTACAATGACCAGAGTTTCAAAGTAAAAGGCACATTTTTCTGGGCACTTCGCCTCATTAACATGCAGCTGCAGCCACATTTTCAAAGTAACCTTCAGTCTCTGTGGGCGGCTACAGGAAAGTGTGTGGGTGGAGTCGCGCTCAGGGGAGCAGCCGAAGAGACAACCCCAGTGCAGCACTAATGATTCAGAAAGGCCCGGCCAAGTCCGCTGGGAATCCACCACAGGTAGTCGTCCGACCTCGCAGGGGCAGAGCAGCACAGGCAGAGAGATGAGCGATGAGCAAAGAGAGTATCAGGTCCGACTGATACCACGTGCACCATGTTACTGACGTGTTTGTCAGTAAAGATTTATTCATCATGAGGAGTGAACACAGACGACATTCTCCATCTTCTGTGTCGGTGTTTACGTTTATTTCTAAAGCTGGAGACACACACACACACACACACACACACACACATCAGCCGAGCAGCACACTCACACCTTAGATGACTATTTCTACATTGGCCAGTGGCTTTTGTTATTTTTCCAAGTCTAATCGAACCACTGGAGGCGTTTCTTGAAACTTAATCCTGTCTCTAATGGAAATAAATGTCTTTGAAAGTCAGAACAGACAAAATGGCTACCTGGTTCAGGTTCATTAGCACAGTATAATTGCAGGAGGGCACAGAAAGGTGAGCCCTTGCACATACAGAGTATAAGAGTAATGCTCAGAAAGAGACGCATGTGTGAGACTAATGATTCTTGGACCCAAGTCCTAAAACTCTCAGCGCTGCTGTTTGTGTGAAGGGAGAAGAACCTGAACAGTAATACTGTTGGTGGGGGGGGGGCACACCATGTCCAGACCCGAAGCCCAGTACAAGAACTGAATCACCACGGCGTTCTCATGGAGAACAGAGGACTTTTGCCTCTGGTTACAACCTTTCATTTCTTTTCTCTTCTCGTTCTCCTCAGCGTGACGAGCACAGGAGGGAACTGTGAGCACAAAGTAAATGTCAACGTTTCTTAATTGTGTGTGGAGGAAAAGCAGGTGGCTGAGACACACGCGACAGAATTATTGGAGTCACTGTGCATAAAACGATGAATGAAAATGAATTAAACATCACGTCCGTCCTCCTCTTTGCCCTGCTCTGCCTCTCGCTGTCTCCGGCCCTGCGACCGAGCGGCCTAATAAACAGAATAACAGTGAACCCCGGGGACTAAACAAACAAACAAGAAACAGCAGATCAACAAAGTAGCTAATTACGAGATTTGCATTGCTGCTGGTGATCATTAGTCGAGGGATATTAATTCAGACTACTGTTTGGAGCTGGAATAATCCAGAGAATATTCCAGAGTCAGCAAAGCTTCAGGAATGATGGACCACATGAGTCTCATCTCTTCAGTACTTTGGAAGGTTTCATCAAAGTGACTGATGTTGGATGTAAAGATGTTAAAGTGACACGGACCCGACTGTGTGAACCTCAGGGAGTGAATCAGCAGCAGATACACCAGTTAGGAAAAGTCAGAGAACACGATCCTGTTCCTGCCGTGACACCTTTACAGACGATTACAGCTCACACACACACGCACTTGTTATCACACACACTTAAACCAGCTTCTTACGCTGTCTGCAGATAATGTGTGACATTTGAAGAAACAGCTGCATAGAAGTCAGAAGTGGTTTTGCTACAACTTGGAAATAACAGAAGATTTTCCTGCACATTATAATTATTTGTTTACAAAGAAAACCTGGAAATGAATAATTAATATATATATAAAAAAAAAATTCCCGTCTCACCCCTATGGGTGGTGTGTCTTCCTCAATCTCGGGTCCTCTACCAGAGGCCTGGGATATATATATATATATATATATATATATATATATGATAAATACATCTAATTAAAACAAAAAGGGTCCAGATGCTTTAGGTCCACATCAGGATTAACTGGGCTTTTGTCACAGTCCAGCACTTTAACAAACTGTGGTGCTGCATAATAATAATAATAATAACTGACTGCATCTGATCGCACCAACATAAGGAAACTGATCCCCCTGTTTGTTGGAATTAGAGAAAACCTCCTTGGCACATTTACCGAACTCTGATGACCAGACAGACCCTGAATGTAACACGGTGTAAATGGCCAATACAACAGTCTCACTGCTGGTTTCCACTCAGACACCAAATGACCTGTGAGTTTGTCCACGTTCTAAGAGCCCGGCACCTCCAGTGGCCTCCATTTACTGATGCTGGCGGTGGAAGAGAGTGGTGTGTGTTTGTGAGTCTGTGTGTGTGTGTGTTTTGTCAAACCTTTGTCCTTGAACCAAACTTCCACTGACAACTTGCTTTTTTCCCAGTGCACACAGGGCAGATAATCCCAAACACACACACACACACAGACACACAGGGATGGCTAAGTCACTGGCTGTTGGCCTGAAGCTAACAAAATAACGACAGGGTGTGGAGGAGGAGGCCACTGATTTTTTCACTATAAACACAGGTAAACAGGAAACCTCCCTCGGTTGTTTAATACCAGCGTGTCCCAAACTGCCGGGATGTGAAACTAAAGGAATGCAAAACAAACAGACATGTCCCAACATCCCAGAGGCATTTCAGCAGGAACAAACAGAGGAAAGGTGGAGCATCAAGGAGGCAGGAGAGGAAAAAGAGCAAGAGGATCAGAGGAGGAGAACTGGCTCTGTGACGAGGTGCAGAGGAGGAGATGAAAGTTAAACAGGAGAGAGAAGAAGAAGCGCTGAAGGAAAAAGAAGAGAAAGCAAAGGAAGGCGAGGAGAAGGAATGAAAGGGTGTCAAGAGATTGGTAAAGAAAGGAGGAGACAGATGGGTGGGAGGAGAAGGCGAGGAATGAAAGGGAAGGGGAGCGTGACAGTAAGACGAAAGGGGGAGACGAAAGGGAAGGAGAGCAGGGGAGGTGAGGACTGAGATGAGGAGAAGTGGAAAGAAGAAGAGCTGGAGGAATGGACAGATGGCAGGAGGAGACGACAGACGAGGGGAGGGAGGATGAGGAGAATAGGGAGGAAAGGAGGGGAAGAAGGAAATGATAAAGGCAAAATGAGATGAATTACAGAAGGACTCACATGGAATTAGGAGTCAGAGAAGAAAAAAGGTGTGAAGGAAGAGGAGGGAGGACACAGGTGAGGAGGAAGAAAAGGACATGACGGCAACGGAGAGGAGAAACTTTGAGAGGAGTAAGAGATTTTTAAATCAGGGGAGGAGATAAGGGAAGGAGAAATGAATGTAGCAGCCCTTGGCATCAGATAAACAAGTCAGAGTCAGACAGATGCTTTGACTTCACTGGTGCCTTCAGTCAGAGCTTCACTCAAACACCATGAAAACTACAGAGACCAACAAAACATGTGGCTTCACAGTTTAAATGGAGAAAATAAAATGCGTCAGAAATTAATGAGGCATGACAACACACACGGTGTAAGACATTCAAGAACAGACATGCTGAACATGAACATCCTCCCTGTGTTTAGACAGACACAACAAATAAAAGGCTCCTTAGCATGAAGACCAACACAATTACAACAATAATGAACAACGTGTACGATCAACTCTGAACCTCGATCCACTTCCAGGGCTAGAACATCACACTCGCCTCAAGCTTCTGGGTCTAGAGCAGATATACAGGAAGCAGGAAGCAGGAAACAACAACAACAACAACAACAACAACACGCCATAAAGAGAGGGGGTGTTCTGTCCAAATCCATACAAAATCACACAAACCACCAAAGTCTCATCATAACAACCTGCTGGACCTCAAACATCCCTGAAGGTTTCAGTTCACAGGAAAACTCAAGCGTCATGATTAAAAGTCTTTTAGATGAAGCAACACGGAGCCTCTTCAGTCACAGTTTCCACCATGTGGTCTCAGGTCAGGACCTGGGTGTGTGGCTTAAGATTAGGCTCTGTGGGGGGGGTGTTCAGCTGCATCCATACGTTCCTAAGGGATTAAAGGAGAGAGGTGTTTCAGATCTCCCCTGCTGTGCGAGGATTGCAGGGCGGCTTAAGGCCCTTTTCCAACGGCACAGGAGGAGAAAGGTTTTCCTTCTGTGTGTGTTACAGAACAGATTGTGTGTTTTCTGGCCCAGGTCCCAGTCAGATTCCTCTAGTGCTGTTCATCATAAATCTCATAAGACTGAACTGAGGAGGTTTGATTCCAGGAGCAACAGGCAAACACCACATTTCACTGAAAACATGAACTGCGAAGGCGTTTGCTTCAACATGCAGGAGACATTCACCTGCTCACTGTCCCATGACTGACACAGCAGCACCACAGAACCTCTGTTCGGACTCAAGCACTTTCCCTGCAGTAGCAGAAATCCACAAAGAAGATTTTTTTGGCCAGGGATGAACCCAGTCTGCACCGTAGTGGATACACTTTTGATCCTCCAGATCAACACAAGCGAAGATGTGAACAATGACACCAGAGTCACAGCTGCTGTGGACACAGACACCTTGGCAAAAAGCAAGAATCTCTGCAGGTTTAGACCCGAGCACCAACTAATCCTCAGCAAACAAAGAGCAGAAACATGTTGGTCTGGACCCAGGAGAACTCAGGCCCCACCATCTCGGGGGGGGGGGTGCTCACAGGTAATCAGATTCATAGATGATACTATGACTTTCCTTCTCCCCTTGCATTAGCACGTGATATATACCGAGTGTCTCCGAACCTCAGTTACTCCCCGTTTCCTTATTTCTCAGCGTTTCCTCTCTCAGTGGGCGCTTTGCGATTAAGCTGAAACGTCATTAAAATTCCATTTAAATTTAGAGAAAAAACTGATTAATTGTTGCACAGCTGCACAATGTGCTTCATTAAAACCTGCAGAAAATGTGGACGCACATACACAGCAGGTGTGCACTGCAAATGTGCTTTAATAAGGCCTCAGACAAACAGTGCGATGTATAAAGATATATAAAGATATATAAAGGCTCAGCTTCCCCCCGTATGAGATATGAAATCACACAATGATGCAGGTGTAATTGAAATATCTGAAATTTACTCAGCTGTACGTTATGTATCGGTGCGTTTAATAGCAGTTTATTTCTGTATTTTCTTTTCATTTCTTCTCTTTCAGTGAATGTGAAATGTTCTGGGCTGAGTGTATTCACCGTTACACCCTGACGTCCAGCTCGATCAGCTTGTGCCTCACACTGGGGGAGATGGGTGAGGGGAGAGCCGCAGCATCTGTGCAGGAGCAGACGGCGGCTGGGTTTAGAGAAATGCCTCTGCAGCCGGTTCTAGGGAAATGAAAGCAAAAATATCTAGAGACCGACAATGATAAAGCAGAGCCGTTGAGCAGTCCAGTCCATCGACTGTGTTATGATAGAAAGTATTATCTCTAATGCTCAGTAAACAAACTAACACAGTGTTTGCACACAGTCCGTTTGGGGCGTATCGGTGCAGCAGTTCCAGCACAGAAAGACATTCCTTTATGTGCTTTATATCCCTTAACTGTCATC
Organism: Mastacembelus armatus; assembly: GCF_900324485.2. Taxonomy (NCBI): domain Eukaryota; kingdom Metazoa; phylum Chordata; class Actinopteri; order Synbranchiformes; family Mastacembelidae; genus Mastacembelus; species Mastacembelus armatus. Next base: position 696,657 of record NC_046637.1, on the reverse strand, counting down.
CAGGGGAACTTATTTTCTGCGGCACAGTATTACCTGACGTGTAATAGCACTGCTGATGAAGAGCGCTCTCAATGTGCATACAATACAATTATAGTCCAGAGCTCGCTGTGATAACAGTGGATTGAAATTGACTTGTCTTCTGCTGTAATCTGTTTTTCTGCCTGTGCACGAGCAGCGTGTGTGTGTGTGTGTGTGTGTGACTGTGCTTTAGTTCACCTCTGTGTGTACTTGCATGGTAAGTGTGCCCATCTAACACCGTGGCACCGGCTGCATCCTCTGCAGCCTCTACTGTAATTTACCTGAACAAAATCAGACATCAGGTAGCGGCGTTGCACTGAGACAGAAGTGTAATTGTCTTGTTTAATGATCCTTGGCTCTTTGTCTGTCTGTGTTCAAGAGCAGAGCCCGAACATTAGCTTTACATTTAGGCTCTAACAGGATATAAAGCACCACAACCAGCCCACTGAACCAGGGCGGCAATTTTCTTACCACATACGACGTAACCGTGCACGACCGCTTTGTTTTCTGCCCGTCACAAAGTGCATTAGCTTCTCTCTTTTAATGGATTTAAAGGAACAGCTCAGTAGTTTCATCATCGTCTTACTCACTGAGAAGCATCAGAGATCACTACCTGTCCCTGCTCGTAGTGACGTTCTTGCATTTTATTTCCATTTCATGACATTTTATTCTTTTACTGTCCTACACTCAAGGGGAACCTTCTTGTTACTTCACCACACAGTGTTTGATAATGTCATTTTGCAAATAAAAGAAAAAGATCTTACTTTTTTACTATGATGCATATTTAGTGGTTTTAAACTGAGCTAAAGGAAGATTAACTAGATAAAAACTGGCTCCTGTAATGTAAAAACGTTAAAATGCTACTTACACATTAGTTCATTTTCAATAATAGTCTAATAACACTCATTTATTAGTCCATCAGAGTACATTACAGTACATTACAGTACATTACAGTACATTACAGTACACTTCAATCCAAAGCTATAACGTAAATCAATAATCACCCAGTAGCAGCTCCGCCTTCTGTCCTTCATCATGTACAAATGAGGGTTTCTTCTCTTGGTCTTTTCTTAATCCACAAACACAATGTGATCTAGTAGTCACCATATCATGATCAGAGGGGAATCAAAGACTTTCCACCATGTGGAGATTAAGAGTCCTGCACCTGGTGGGCCCAGAAACGATTACTCTGACTGAACCTGTACAAAAACTGAAAATGTGAGTAATTACAACCCCTGCAGAAAGTTGGTAATGACCGTTCATCCACACGGCGTCTCTCCTGAAACAATGAGACGAGGGGAGACCTTCACCTCGCCGAGCAAAGTCAACAACAGATGCACCTGTTTGTAACGGTGTAATACCAGTCATTATGGGTCTATTTCCCAATTGGCATGGAGAGCAAGGAGAGGAAGGGAAGGGGAAAACAATAGATAATAACAGAGTTTAAAGAGAAAGAGTTTGAACAGATCAGACCGAGAGTCTGAGAGCAGAGACAATCCAAGGCAATAATGAGAAGAGCTGAATGAGAGAAATCAAAAATAGAGAGAGAGAGTGTGTGTGTGTGTGTGTGTGTGTGGTGTGCAATTAATACCAATATCCCTGCTTCCGTCAGACTGTTAAGCGGATCAGCCCACACAATTTAGCGTTGAGATGAGGCGAGGAGCGTTCATTTGTGGGAAATAAATGACCACAGCTGCCACGTTACTCATGTGTGACTGTACCACCAAAGAAGAGATTTCCTCCCGAAGCCTGGCCTGAAAAAACCGTAATGAGTCTCCTCGTCCTGGTCCTGTTTGTTATTATCACTGAGATGCAGGGTATAACACGACCGTAGGTCAGCGCTCTCATTCTTGTTTACGATGTCATTCTGTGACTAGGGGGCAATATTTATGTGCTTTGCACAAAAAGCTGGGAAACAGCAAAAGCCTCCTCGATAAGCGCAGCGTTTGATTCATCCATTTCAATGCGGCGGCAGTGCCTCAGAGCGGCTCTGGCATCATGTAATAAATGCAAATGAAAGCAATCAAAAGCTCATGAGCTTATATAAGGTAGAGTGAAGTGGGCAGACACTAAGTGTGTAATTTTCCACTGGTGAAAGTGCATTTTACAGTGATGGTGGCTTCGTCTTTTCATCCCTTTCATTTTGCATTAGCCATATTTTAAAGCTGCGCTGGGGACAATGTGGGAAAATGTGACTTCTTAGCCTAAATCACAGAACAGAGCTCTGACAGTAAAACATCTTTTAAGCCTTTTCTCTTAATGCAGCTGCTTTAATTTACTGCACCAAATACATTCAGGTGTGTCTGAAACATACGTGTTGGATTACAGCTGCTAAACTCTTTGGTTTCAACAGCTGCTGGAGCTTTAACCTGCTCGGACCAGCTGCTGCTGCTGAAACTCTGAATAAACATGTTTTAGTTTGTGTCAAATACAAATTTAGATTCACACCTAAACAGAAGGTTCAATAAAATATGTGTTGATGGATTAGTGGTTGATATAATGTGCCGATATGACTGAAACCAAACGCTTTAGTCTTTTAAGCAAAGACAGTAATAACAGAAAGGCATTTTATTTATTTGTTGCTGTAGCTGTTACACGGATGTTATTGATTTCACAAATGCTACTGAAACTTTAAATGAACATTTAAAACCTTCGTGTCCAAACCACATGTGATTTTTCACAGTCAGAAATGCAGAAAACATAGAATTTATATATCGTTTAAACAGAAAAGAAAATAATGGGTGTCATGAGATGGTGCAGAGTGCAGGACTCCAGATTAGATCCATCCCTGACTTATATATCAAGTCTGTTATCCTCAACCTGTGTGAAGTGATGACGCTGCTGAGACGCACGTCCACGATGTCGTAGAAGGCCAGAGACTGAAACAGCCCTCAGACAACCCTAACCCTGGTCCGCCTGGGTCGGGTGGAGAAGGTCGTGGCTGCCTATCCAGTCTTTGCCCTGACAGGTTCTTGTTTGATGATAGCTAGAAGCTCCATACGTTCTCAGCAGAGGGGACCATATGCTCGGAGTTAGCGGGTCGTTCGGTGATGTTTTGTTTTCCCCACTAGCTGTTTTTCAGCCAGCTGGGTCAGGATGTGTCGCTCAGCCTAGAGCTGCTGCTGCTTTAATGAGGTGGGAGCTTCTGCTGGTCCACTGACAGAACATGTTTCATGAAACTGCATCATCATTTACCTGCAGCTTCTCTATTTCTGGCTCAGCTCAACATACAATAGCCTGGGCTGTGTGAATAACCACCTGCTGTACGTTTCTGCTGCCATTGATTCATCTCATTTCAAAGACAGGTTCCTTGGCGGGTTCATTCAGAACACACACCCTGCCGAATAGCTCTCGTCGAGGAAGGCATGCTAACACACAAGCTTCTTCAAATGGTTTGTACACAGGCTTATTTCTTTTGTATGTACCTCCTGGAAATATTTCCCAACACTCGAAGTCATAAAGGGCCTTTGAAGCCTGCCCAGTCTCATAAAAGCTTAACATCTGCTGTGGCATCACAGCTCGGAGAGAAGCAGCACAATGAAATGTTAAGTTCACCATGTCAGGGGTCCACATTTACACGAGCATCCAGGGGTTTGCAGGTGGAGGTAGCCATGAGAATGACACATCTGTGACAAATGCATTCATACATGCCGAGCGGTTTCTAGGGCACACACACTCAGAATAATAACAATCCTAATAAATACAGCTGGCTGGGTGAGAAATGACTGTATACATGACAACTGTGACACATGCACTAAAACCTGTCGACGTACCTGAATCAGCTGTAGCTGAATTACTGAAAACAAGCAGGCAGTAACTAACAGCTGACACGCTCGCTGTCAGTCAGCGGCCGTGCACTGTCAGCAGGGAAATTCATTTAAAGCCTAAAATAACAGCTTCACGCTGTTTTGACGGGACACTGACTTGTAATAGGGAGAATGGCATCTCTGCCAGAGGCTGCAGTCACAGTATTTCTTCAGTCTGACCAGATGTGTGTTTGCTGAACAAACTTTCTGACATGTGCAAAACCTGCCGTGAAGCTTAATCTGCAGGAAACACAACAGTAGAAGAAGAATTCTGGGCGATGGTTCTGTGGATTCCCGCTCCGTTCACGTTCTCAAACAGCTGCTTGTTTCAAG